>NC_139351.1:127810045-128032573 GCF_055883805.1 Amblyomma maculatum | reverse complement strand
TGTGCAACTTCTGGGTGCCTAAATAAATTCTCCAAACTTGCTTCACATCGAAGTACACAACTCGGCAGTTTGACTTCCAATAAGTGAGTAAATAATTCAGCACTTTAAATGCATTGTTACCTTTTCATCTGAAAACAGGTCAACGCTTTAACCCACCCGGAACTCCTTGCTCCCTTCCTATGTAATGAACACAATTTTCTTCGTCGTCGGTAAGACATATGCTCGGTTGCGACATGTATGATAGTGGTTACTCCTTTTAAGGAGTGAAGCAGAAAAAGCGCGAGGTGTCAGAATATATAACGCTACTCACGCCGGCCATATTCCAGAGGAAACAAAAATGCGAAAAAGCTGGCGTGCGTGCGATTGAGGAACATCACTGCAGGCCAGCCAATTCAGTGCCGAGATTTGTTCATCATAATGAAGCACATTAAGTGTTAGTTGTGATTTTTTTCCGGAATAACACGAAGACAACCGAATGTGGTAGTTTTAGCTTTTCACGTGACAGAAAATAACGCAGAAAATGGCAAAATGAACGTTGTGAATTACCCCTGGTGGGCGGATCGAGGTTGGTCGCAATTAATTCAAAGCCACCCACACCGGGAAAGCGGCTCTTTCATTCTCCCTTCTTCACACTTCCCCATCTATCCCTTTCATCATCCCGCCGTGGTGGCGCAGTGGTTAGGGCGCTCGACAGCCAAGGATGCGGGATCGAATCCCGGCCTCGACGGCCGGTTTTTGATAGAGGCGAAATGCAAGGCGCCCGTGCTATGCGATGGCAGGGTATGTTAAAGAACCCCAGATAATCAAAATTTCCGGAGCCCACCACTATGGCATCTCAGTAAGCCTAAGTCACCTTAAGACGTTAAATTCCATAAACCAACCCAAATCACTTTATTACGGCGCGGATGAGGTGTCCTCTTTGAGCGCAGCGATTGCTAGGAATTTAAAGGATTGATAAGTACTGTACAGCATCACGACACTAACGTAATAACGCCAGCATTCTCCGTTTCAGGGAATACGAAAAGTGACCGCTGACGGAGTTAACGTGACCGGTTGGACCATGGAAGCGTTGCCCCTGACGCGAGCCGAGGAAAAAACATATCTGATGCAATTTCTGGCCAGATACCCAAGAAAGGGTTGCAGAACTGCACCTTGCTTCTTTCATGGCACCTTCGTGTTGCCTGAGGGGCAGCAGCCCTTGGACACCTTCCTGGACCCGTCTAACTACACCAAGGGCGTTGTCTTCGTCAACGGCATCAACGTCGGGCGGTACTGGCCCAAGATTGGGCCTCAAGTGAGGTTGTACGTGCCAGCCGTGTTCTTGTCGCCATACCCCAAAAAGAATAGCCTCGTTGTGATGGAGGTCGATGAATTACCAAAGGAAGGTCAAAGCGGAGTCAGCTTTGTCGGCGAGCCCCTTCTGGACTACGAGAACTAGCGCTTTTTCACCGCGGCGCCTGTGTACCGCTTCAACTTAGCGAGCCTTCTTGAGCGATATTAAACTGCACAGTCTCCTTTACCCGCGCTCAGATCTAGTAAGGGATATGTGATTTCACTAGCGTCGCCTTAGAGGTGAGGAAAACTGTATATGCTCCTTCACACATCCTCGCAGTAAGTATGCCAAATTTTCCGAAACTTCTTGAACAAAACAAGTGGCCTCTGACGTATCAGAAACCTGAGAAGTACATGTTATCAGATCACAGACGTAAAAAATAACGCAACTTGAGAGAAACAAAGATATGCGTCACCTTGAGTTGAGTTCCTCCATGAACATGCTACGTCAAATCTTTCTGGGGAGGGGGGTATTGGAGGTACCGAGATATTGTATTTAGAGATTGTTGCATTGATGATAGCTGTTGCGAGTTTAAGGTATACTGGAATTCGTACGAGGGTAGCGGTGCAGGATAGCGGGTTATTCGCATCCTAAAACGCCCCCCCCCCCCCCCCCCCCCCCACCCCTCAAAGGTCAGGAATGCCAAACTTATTATCGAACATCCAGCTCGCTCGCACTAATAACGAGCGTAAAAAAATGTCAACATCAAGGATCTTACATGTTTTTAAACCTGAGCTGGCGCTCAACTTGCATTAAGGGCTCCAAACTTGCCTTTGAAAGGAAAAATAATAGATGCAATGTTGACAGGAAAGGAGCAGAGTAAGTCAGGGAACAATTTCAAATTAATGACAGGTCTGTTTTGTCTCTGAGCTCCTCCTTTTGAATGTGAAGGTGGCGGAAAGACTAAGAAAAAAGGCGAAACAAAGCGCTGCCTTTTAGATTCGCGGCATCCACATTCCTTATCGATAAACGCGGCAGCTTGACGCCCTACCGGACGCGATGGCGTGGTCGTAACAACCCGCTGCCAAGGGACTCAATCTCCACAGGGTAGTACTTACGCAGATTGAGTCTATTCGCGATTTTCACGACCTAAAGGCCGGAATACATGCGGCGTTTTTTTCCACGATTTTCGCGCGTCGAAAACTGCCGCGCCGACGCGACGCCCAGCTCGAGATACATGGAACGACGAAGCGGCGCGAGCGCCGCCGCGGATATCCCTCGATGCGAAAGCAAATGCAGCAGCTAGCGGAAATAACCGCAGAGCGAGGTACGTGAGAGAAGCGACGCTGTCCCTTGTGGTAAAATCCTGAAAGTGCTCATTCGAATGCTACTGTGCTAAATGTAGAAAGCGTACATAGGTGCGCAAGGATTTGGCTCGCTCGAATGAACGGAGATACTTCGGAATGCCCGCTCGGATACCAGCGGCACGGTTTTCATTTTATTTTTACAAATTTCACTCCAGGGAGCAAACAAACACACAACGATCCGAGAGTAGGTCGTATACTCACAAAAAAGCGACATTCCGTGCTTGATTAAGCGTTTATTTTTACGATAATCACATTTCTGCGACCAAACTGCCCCATACCTCGTCAGCCAAGGCGGCCATGTTGACAGCGGCCGCTCAAACCGGAAATGCCAGCTTTCCGCGCTCCTATTGGCTCGCGTCGACAGTAGTTTCCGGTTCGAGAGGACGCCGCGCCGCCCGCGCGTCAAATATCTGGCAGGGCCAGATCGGTGGCGGCGCGCGTTTTTTCTGACGCGGGCGTCGAGTGCGCGCCGTCGGGCGTAAAACGCCGGTTTGACGCGGCAAAAACGCCCCATGTATTCCGGCCTTAAAGGAGGAGCTTGAATGCTTCCAAAGCTGCAGTATTTTGAAAACGTGCTCCCGAGGGCAGCCCTTATACAGTCGTTTTTAGTGTTCTTAAATCAAAAATAGGAAACAGACAACAAGAAGTCCCAAAACACGCTAAAAACCGCTTACTTTAGTATTTGCATCAAAAAGCACATATTTACGCACTTTATTTTGTTATTTGATGTCTAACCATTATAAAAAACCTTATAAATATATTACAAAGCAGTTTTATCCTTTTAACTACAAACTTTGCACTGCGAATAATTTCACTCTAGGAATATCCCGCCTACCTTATGTAGCCTATAGAAGGTAGCTAGGGTATTTGCCTGAACGTTTTAAATTATTGATGCAAAAGCATTCCTTTCTTTCCTTACTAGAAGTTGCTGACTGTAGGCACATTTGCTCCCCAAAAGACGTCGTGTGCTTCGTCTTGCTTTGCTGTGAACTCTACGCAGGATTCCAACCTTTCTGTCAATGTGCCTATATTTTTGAATAAATTTGTGAACACTTCGTAGTTTGAAGAGATTTTACTTTGCCTTAGAAGACCGGCTCGAATAATTAAGATGACATTCGTCATATCCGTTCACATTGGGTTTACTGCTTTGGTTTAGTAAGGTTTAGTTGACTCAACATGCGTCCAGCGTCTACCTTCTATCAGAGCAGCATTAGCATGGAGAGGGGAAACTTGGCCAGCTCGAAGAAGGGATTTTTCTGTCGGAAGCATCACTGTACTTGTTCACTTCGTTTCGTAATGTGTTCTTCCACAGTTGTTCCAGCTGTCCAGAGTGAGTTTTTCTATTGCGCTGCCCCGCCGGGGTGGCGCAGGGGTTACGGCGCTCGACTACTGTTCCCAAGGACGCGGAATCGAATCCCGGCCTCGGCGGCCGCTTTTCGATGGAGGCGAAAAGCAAGGCGCCCGTGTGCTGTGCGATATCAGTGCACGTTAAAGAACCCCAGGTGGTCGAAATTTCCGGATTTCTCCACTACGGCGTCTCTCATAGCCTGAGTTGCTTTGGGACGTTAAACCCCACAAACCAAACCAAACCAATCTATTACAGTGAATAGCAGGGATTATTTCTCGTAGTACTCATGAATTCCATTAAGGCCGCCGCCGACTATTTAACAACACAAAGCGTTCATATTTACATTCGAACTTCCCGTACTCAATCTCAAAGCTTCTCGTCTTGCAGCCACTCTTTCATAAACTTCTCCACATACTTGAAAGGTCTCAGCCCACCGAACTGCACTTCCGGCAACAGCAAACTCGACGACTGCATAAGAATGCCGATTCACGGAACATAGGCTATTCCTGTATTCGACACCTTGACATCGCGTCATGCGCTCACAGCGACGTTCGTTCGCTTCCAGAAATAATATTTTTAAATAAATGTTGCTCGGCACAATTTGTACTACTATAAAAAACCATTAAAAAAAGTCAACAGTAACTAAAAACCGCTTAAATACAGCCTCCCGCAATATAAAATTGTTGCCCGTTAACAGCATGAAAACTTGCTACATTTAATAGGAAAAACGCCAACTTGGAAGCACTGAAGTCTCGCGTTTGGCTGATATAGCAGCGTCAAGCGTAGTTTTACACGCCCATAAATTTTATTAACCCAGCGTAGCTTTCAGTGCGAGTATAGATGTCTATATCAGGATACAAATTTAAGGAACGACAGACATCAGATTTCGGTGACATTTGTCTTAGTGTTAATGATACAGTACAGTGCATAGATCACATGGTTTTCGCAGACGATCACCAAATATATATATAATTATAATTGGTTCACAGGAAGGGAAAGGCACAGTATCTGTCACACTTGCTCTGTGAACACCTGAACCGCGCCGTAAGGGAAGGAATGAAGGTGGGAGTGAAAGTGGAAAGGGAAAAAGGGGATCCGTAGTGGAGGGCTACGGAGTAGTTTCGACCACTTGGAGATGTTTAACGTGCGCTGACATCGCACGGCACACGGACGCCACTTCGTTTCGCCTCCATCGAAACGCAGCCGCCCTGGTGGGGTTCGAACCCGGGAACTCCGGCACAGTAGTCGGGAGCCTTACCACTGTACCACCCCGGCGGGGCCGCCAAATAATTGATAATTGAATTTTCTGTTCTCAACTGATTTGGTTTCGGTTTCAACTGTCGACTGATTGCCATCAAGTAAAAGTCTAGGTCAAATCGTGCGATGAATAGCTACGGCATAATCGTGGTTTCTTCACTCGTAGCAATTCCTGTCTTTGAGGCAGGTTGGCTTAGTGCTTTGGTTTGGTTTGGTTTGGTTTATGGGGTTTAACGTCCCAAAGCAACTCAGGCTATGAGAGACGCCGTAGTGGAGGACTCCGGAAATTTCGACCACCTGGGGTTCTTTAACGTGCACTGACATCGCACAGCACACGGGCGCCTTGCTTTTCGCCTCCATCGAAAAGCGGCCGCCGAGGCCGGGATTCGATCCCGCGTCCTTGGGCACAGCAGTCGAGCGCCGTAACCCCTGCGCCACCCCGGCGGGGTCTTAGTGCTTTAGTGAATTAAACCGCAGCTTTTCTTTCCCTCAGGACACGTGCACTTTGCGTCAGCTACAGGTGAGACAGGTAATTGAGTTGCAAATTACTTCGTGGTCGTAGCAAAACAACACATGGGGATCTCTGTGTAACGATGTCTTTCGCATCATTCGAAGTAGTAAAGATTATATGTACAAACACTTAAGCTCTGCCAACTAAGCTAGGGTGTGACGCGATAGCGTAGGAACCCTTTTTAGAGGAATGGAAATCGTGCGCGACATCAAGAACGTTTTATTGAAGTTATTTTATGTCGTCTATACGCATAGACTCATATCACATATAATTTCCTCTTAACAAAAATGACAAACCAGTCTGTGAAATGTGCGGTGATGAGCTCACAACAAATTACATTTTAATTTCATGCCCGTGACTTGGTGATCATAGGAAAATATATTTTAGTGTATTTTATAATGAACACATTTCATTTCACCCTGCATTGCTTCTAGGCGAACAAGCAATCATAGAGTTTTCTCTTGTTTGTACATTTCTCAAGGCCAAGGTTTAAAATCAAATATGACTATCATAAATCTAGGCACTTCACATAACAAATCATCTAACCTAATGTCTAGCGCATCATAGCCAAGGTTGCTTTTGCGCCACAAAATTCTAACTAACTAACTAACTAACTAACTAACTAACTAACTAACTAACTAACTAACTAACTAACTAACTAACTAACTAACTAACTAACTAACTAACTAACTAACTAACTAACTAACTAACTAACTAACTAACTAACTAACTAACTAACTAACTAACTGACTGACTGACTGACTGACTAACTAACTAACTAACTAACTAACTAACTAACTAACTAACTAACTAACTAACTAACTAACTAACTAACTAACTAACTAACTAACTAACTAACTAACTAACGATAGCGTAGGTTACAACTCGGTGTGTAAAGACCAGCTTTAACCAATCCTTACGAACGTGCTTGAGTGGCCTTCGAGCAGTTTGCATGACTCAGCATCCAAAAAACATTGGAAGGTTGAAGATCAAAAAGATGAACACGCTTTTTATGACAGATGCGATATTCCCAGTATTACCTCTTTTCTGGAAATGATCACTTTTAATATCAATAATATGTACGTCGCTTGGGAAAACCAAACACTCTTGCAAATATCTCTTGTGTCTATAGGATAAAAAGTAGCCCTTGGGCTCAGTAGCATTTTCCATATCCATGCCTATACGAAGTGGCGAAAGAATTGGCTGGTGATTTCGTACGCATCTTTAGGTACGCTGATGGTTATCTTGTGAGTTAAACTCTTTCCGCCTGGCACTGTGTCATATGTCCTAGATTGCTTTGTAAAAAACGGGTCCGGACTTATATTTACGCATGAGATTCCACGGCAAAACGCACTACAATACTTAAACTAATACGGATGGTCTTTAAACAAGCAACCTGTGCTGGCAATACTCCCCTCGGAGCGAGAATCCCCTGTTGAACTACATATTTTGCCACTCTGAACTTGCAAAAAAATAAAATAAAACACCGGACAGCGACAGGATACATACATGGGTATAGCAGTTAATAAATCCAGTTTTAGCAAAAGCCTCATAGCCCAAGTGCAAAGTGTGTGGGCAGGCCGGTTTTTCTGACACGGTGCTTGATTCTTGTGCAGGAAAGATCCCCCCAAATTTAAACCCTCTGAACGTGGTTCCCAGCAGCGCGCACAGTCAGGATGAAAGTTGCGAAAATATACGTCTGATGCCACACTTCAATTCCTTTTCGCACATCTTTAAGAAAGTGGGAGAAATATGGTGTGAACGTTGTGTTCCTGGCTCCTAATAAGGTGGGCAAGGTGGGAGCAGCTGTTCAAAGAAAGAAAGATGGAATAGGTAAGAAGACTGAATAAAATTATTCATGAAAACAAGTTCGTTCCCCGTAAGATTGCTATAGTATACCAGATCACCCTCTCGTGTTTTGCCTTACATTCGTCACACAGGCCGGTGCATCAATCGGCAGATTTTGGAGCGCTAAAATTCTTTGGGAAAGCGATGAAGAGCCTTGGCAGAGCATTGTCTCGATTGTTGATGTACTTCGTTCCTCGTCGACACATACGTCTTGTTTATTCATAATCGTCATAGTACAAGAGAAGTAGTAGAGGCACGTCAGGTGTTCAGAAAAGAAACGTATCGGCCAGCCTTCAGTAGCCTTATCTTCCCAGGGAATTCGCCTGTTAAACAGGGGTGAACGTCAATAATCACACATGAGGATCCGAGACAATTTTATTACATGACATGTGAAACTTCGGCAATGCCCATGCACGCATGCTCGACGTCTTGCTTAAAAGGCAACATGTTCTTTCCAATAAATGCAGTTGCAAGTTCAGCGTCATGCGTTTTCTGCTCTCATTCAACCTGCGCTGTTTCATATGAAGATGCCAAACCAACTTGCCCAAACTGCGGTTTTACTAATGTTGGGCCAGTTGATTATGACAGGACATCTTGTCGACTGTTTACCTATACTGCACATATAGAATTGCTTTTCAAATAGAATTCAGTTAACAGCTCTGAGCGGTGTGTGTGTGTGGGGGGAGGGGGTCATCTTTCAACCAGTGCCTTACAGCTCTGTTTCAAACAATCCGCAACTGTTGATTCGTGCATCTTCATCGTTGCTACCAGTTTCCTCGGATAACCTCAAAAATTTGTCTCGTTCTTCAAATGGTGGGCCTGGTAAGTTACAAAAACAAACTCGACATCGAACCCGTTATTATAAACACCTGAGTCTTCCAGAAAGTTCCAGAAACTTGTGAGTACGCGGGTGTGTTGAAATTGGTGAAATCGCCTAACCTCTACAACAAGTCAATGAATCAGCAAGATGTGTAGGTATTAGAATGGTGCTAACAGAACCACACGACATGGCCGCCATAAAGACTAACTTCTAAACGTTCGATCGAACAGCGCCATTCGGATGATTCCGAACACAATACGTGATCAAGGGAGCAGGAGGAATGCGCATCTCAGGAACTCGTACGATCCGGGCGCCAATCACGCCAACCCCTTAACGTTGAACCGAAGAGCTCTTTTCGAATAATTATGGAAACAATACGTGATCAAGGGGGAAAGCAGAGTGCGCTCTCAGGAAATATGATTCGGGGAACGTATATATACCAAACAGGAAGCAGCGCTTCCTGGCAAGCTCTGGATCGTTGAACGCTTAAGCAAGAGCTTCGTCACAGAAACATTCCTTTCTGCGCGCTGGCAACAGCTGGCTTCATGAAACGCAACCACACTTCATTCAAAAATATGCCTCAAGGGAAACGCAAAACACCCAAGAAATGTGCTAGGTTTGACGCTGAAAGAGGAAACACCAATGTATATTAGAAGGCATATTGAGTTCACGTACTCACTAACATGCCAGCAAAGTAGTATACGTTCTCTCACAAGCTACAGCTGCACTTAGGATGTGTCGGTGGCACAAATACTGCACAAATAATATTGATTTATTGAATAACCCTCGCTTTTTTATATTCCAAGTGCTGATTCGGGAAAAACTTTGATCTCCAGTAATGGCTATCATTCCTAGCCCGAACGCATAATATAACGGTCTCAGTGCATGCAGACCTTCGTTCTTATGTTACTATCCCAATGACAATCTTCCAGTGTACTCAAGAAGAGGGCTCCATCTACACTGACCGCACAAGCGGATTGTTCATCCAAGACGGCCAGCCATTCCAACTACATCGCCGGCGAGATGTACGGCTTCCGCGGGCCTATAAGGCCCGCGGAAGCCTGGAAAGATAATATACAAAATCAAGATGGCCGGCCTCAGCGCCGTGGCCTTTTACATCGAATGGAGTGGTCACGAACCGGAACCCGGAGTCTACAACTTCGAATATGACTACGCCTTGGACGCCTTCTTGAAGGAAATCAAGAATTCCTTCTAGCAGCGGCGAAACCAGGACCATACATCTGTGGTGAGCGAGACAACGGGGGCTTCCCCTACTGGTTCCTCAGAGATCATCCCTCCATGCAGTACCGGAGCAGTGACAAGAACTACCTGGCGGCCGCAGACCGCTGGTTCGGGAAGCTCCTGCCCTTGCTAGCGCGGCGCTTGTACAAGAACGGCGGCACCATCTTCGCCGTTCAGGTGGAGAACGAGTACGGACACTATAAAAAGTGCGACAACGCCTACATGGAGCACTTGTTGACCGTCATGGAAAAGCGCATGGGCAAGGACGTCGTGTACTTCCGGGCCAACTTTCCATTTTACAAACTTTATGCGCGGGAAAAGGTACGCGACATATTCGTAGCCGGTAACTTTCCGGATCATTACAACGTGTCCAGAGTATTCGCTGTTATGGAGAGCGTCAACCCCAAGCCGGCTCCTATGGTAGTCGTGGAGTATTACACCGGTTGGATGGACTACTGGGGATGGGCACGCAACTTTAAAACAAGGACGGCACTGATGAACACCTTAAAACTCATGATTAAACGGAATGCCTCCGTGACCTTCTACATGTTCGCGGGAGGTACCAACTTCGGTTTCAAATCGTCGAAGGATCACAACCACCCTATCACAACGAGCTACGACTATGGAGCACCTATTGCTGTACACGGAGACATCCGACCCATCTATTACGGCCTCCACGATCTGGTTACTAAATATCTTGGGACGGCGCCCAGAGGTGAACTAAGCTTAATATCGGCAACGTCCAGCTGAACGACTACATTTCCCTAGAAGACGCGATGAATCACTTTCGAGGCAAAAATTGGCCCAACCGCAAGAATTCTTCGAGCTTATTGACTTTCGAGGCTATGAATCATGATTACGGCTTTATGCTTTACAGAACGACAGTAGCAGTGTACACATATGGGACAGTGACGCTGTACCTTCACAATCTGCGATATGGCTTGCATGCAGGCCGGGGGCAAGGAGTTTAAATGTTACGACCACGCAGTCAGAGGCACATATGACAAGTTCACGAAGGTGATACCCGCCAAGAAGGGAGACAAGAGAGAGATTTAGCTTGCCGTGATCAGCGATCCGCTACCGTGATCCGCCACCGTGCTGTCCAATGCGCATGCCCAGATCCCCTTGACGCCGTTAGATGGCGCCACATACTTGATGTCGGCACATGGACCTGCCGCATCGGGACCAATAAGCTTGTGCGCCCCGCCCACGCGCGGTAGAGGGTCACGATGGCGGATCGCGGATCACGGGAAGCTAAATCTCTCTAATATCTCAATCCTTGTAGAGAACACGAGAAGAGAGTGCTGCGGTGCTGTACACCATGACCCAAAGGTGAGTAAACCATGATCCGAACGCAACTCAATGAGCCCCCTTTTTTCAGAAGACATGCTTTCTCTATACAGCATTGATATCTGCACATGCATCTGCCATGTCGAACATAGGAGCACTCACTTGCTCTACCCTGCAAGATATCGACTTAAATAGAGAGAAAATACGTATGATTTCAGATTTGCGCCAGTGGCTTCGCAGTATCATGGAATGCACTTCTATATATAATCGTATCAGGAGACATTGATACCTCTATCATGATAAATACTGCAATCTCAGTGAATTAAATGCAGAGCACTTCCGTCGAAATTTCACATATCAGTTCATATGCGCCCTTTAGGAAACGATATACGCTATAAACGAGTTAAACGCATAAAAACGTTTATGTATCAGTTCATACGTAAAGCGCTCGACATGCAACTGTCAGTATACGAATACCTGCTGCGTATCATTTGACATGTGTGATTAAATCGGATCGAATTAACTCATAAATTCCTCACATGAATTCAAATACGCATCCTAAAAATTCATATGCTGCCTGAACGAGTTAAATGCGTGAAAATATTTCTCGTATCAATGTAAACGTAATACTTACCACTTAATACGTACCAGATAGTAACAAGCTTCGGGCAAATACACATGTGCTGCTTATAATTCTGCGGTCCTGTATAGTTAAGTCTAAGGAGGGAAGGAAAAGAGACGGCTCATTGTCACTGTGCTGCGTCCCTGTGCCAAACAGTAGAACCAGCATTACGAGTAGGGAGACCACATCATTTTGCATGCTAGCGCACAAAACGATTATTCGGCCTTAACACGCTGCCTTGGCCACACCTTTCTCTCTAGCCACGTAATTCTATAATATCAACGGTAGACTGGTGGGGTCGTTCAGTTCTTCAACGTAAGAGGTCTATCCTTTTGTATGAAATTTGTGAACTAGTGTCCTCCCTGTTCGAAACTATATTACGCCGCGGAATGACGCTGGCGCCACGGTCCTATTACCCTTGATGTCCTTACCTTTCCTACTTCGACTTGGCTGCAGAGCAGCTGAAAGCCAACAGTGTAGTTAATGTATTGGGTGATCAGCTCCGCACGTCTCGAGCGTCAGTGGGTCTGTCCCTGCCAATATCGATGCAATACGCCACTCAATGGGAAACACCTCTTCCTGTTCCTTCTGCACCTGTGCCACTTTGATATACGTGCATTTCGCATATACAAGCGCTACCATACAGTAGCGCCCTCTATCACCCTTTACGTGTCACCTTGGAGACATCTGCGCTCCACGTGAGTTCATACCGGCCGCAGAAGTGTCTCGTTCCAATTCCTATAGGCCCCGTATATACCTGTTCACATGAGTCAAAAAATGTCTCGTGTGGACATATGCGTATGTATAGAAAATCTCAGCCGACACGACACGAAGGGGCATCCCTGAGATCTACAGCCTTGTACACAGCCATTTTTGAATGCTTCTTATCAACTCGCGTGCGTATGTTGAAGCGCACGCAAAAGAGTTGATGAGCAAGTGACTAACAAGTGAAGAATATGTATGAAAGCAAAATAACAGCGCCCTTTCTCGCAGAATTTTCTTCCTGTCTCTATTCAGGACGCCAGGTATTTTCGCAGCGAAAGTGCGTTCATGCCAAGAAATACGCTGTAAGAGAGGCGCAATGAAGATTATGATATATCAGCGAGGTACAGATGGTTTCAGGCATATTGCAGGACTTATATTAAGGTTCATAACATCAGTGACACGTTCTAATGGCATTCAAGAAGGCCTGGCACACTTTCATATCAGTTGTATAGTTACAGCCACAGTAACTGCACTTCAAACAGAACCCACACGGGAGAGAAAAGTGACACTTGTCGCATAGTTTCAAGGGAAACTTTACCACATTGTGTGTGTAAAATGTGACAGCTTTTATGTTTGAAGCCCGCTCTACTGTATGTTCGTCTATCAATGCTACTAGCAGCAGACGCTGAGCCGTGTGCAGTCTGCGATACTTCGCCTTAAGGTACATACGTCCACTGGCGGGTATTTTCTGCACTTTCGGGTGTTTTCCACTATCGTACACATGCATAGCGCTGCGTTCATTCATCATACATTATATCCTGATACGCTCAGCTACATACGCACGACTACACAGATCCAGACATACAAGCGTAGCTGCTGGATGACGCTGAGTCATGACCCGCGGTGAGAGCATATGCCAAGTCAGCGATGTCACACTCTCATGACATTATGAACACATCAACCAAAACATGCGCACAACCATGTCATGTCACTCTCTCCCTTTGTCGCGTTGGAGGCTCCTATGCTGTCACATAATAATGCAGTGAGTTGCCGTGACAGCAGTGCACGCCGCGATGTTTTTTGTATTGATCTGCAGGTCCTCTCGAGAGGCTCGAATTAGAATAGTGGCATGTCTTATTTATAAGTTCAATTTTTCTTCCTTTCTTTAAGAATGGCAGCTGTTTTGTGCTTCAAAACTTTTCAAACAAACCTACAGCTCGTTCGGCCTAAAGATTGACAGTGGCTTAGCTCGGCTATGCCAGGATATATTGTAGCGAGAGGTACGCTTCCCCGGCTGAGCTTGTTGTGGTCACTATATGTTTAGCGACGGGTCTTTTATTGATTCCCTTTGACTGACGTATTACATAGGCTCTATCTCGGTGGCTATACGCCGTCTATTACGCTCGGCAGTCTGGCATCTCCGTTTGGCAAACCGTTCCTCTCTCTGTTCGGGCGTCTAGCTCTGCTGCTCTCTTCGCCTTCTTAAGCTCATTCTCTCATTGTTGAATAGCCAAGTGCCAGGCGACAACTTCAGGATTGGAAGAGTTAATCTTCTCTTGTCTATACCGACACCTAGCAACGACTGGGCTCTCCTTCTGTGCATCCATGTCAAACGTTTATATAAAGCCGCCTATTTCATAACCGCCTTTTATACGCAATGCTGCGCATGTTGTTGTTGCGACTGTAGGAAGAAGGAAAATAAACTGCATGAGCCTACTGGCTCTGTAGCTGAGCCACCTCCGCGGCCGCGTGAAGACGGGAGAAAGAAAGAAAGAAAGAAAGAAAGAAAGAAAGAAAGAAAGAAAGAAAGAAAGAAAGAAAGAAAGAAAGAAAAAGAAAAAGAAGAGGGAGAGAGAAACACTCGCGTTGCAACGGCCGTCGTCCGCCACCAAAGCAGCAGCAGCAGCAGCAGCAGCAGCAGCGGCGGCGGCGGCGGCGGCGGCGGCGGTGGTGGTGGTGGTGGTGTGTGTGTGTGTGCGTGTGTGTGCGCGCGCGCGCGGCTAATTTGTCTGTCATTGTCTTAACACACCTTTTCAAGCAATCCACAGCTGTTTGCGCGCCCTAATCGCTACCGCAATGTTCCATACATATAGCAAAAAAAAAAAAAAAACTCTTGCAACGGTACGCCTAGTTTGTAATAATGATAAACTGGGCACTCAGTTTTTCAGAAACGTGTGAGCACGCGGGGACAACGTGAACGATGAAATCGACTAGTCCCTACGGCCAGCCAATGAAAAAGCAAAACCTATAGGCATTAAGTAAATACTAACGGGTACACACGACACGGCCGCCAATCAGGCTAGCCTCTAAAGTTCAACAGAAAAACGCCTTTCGGGTGATTCAGGGCACAAGACCTGATAAATGTGCAAATGCGCGTCTCAGGAAGTGTGATTCAGGGAACGTACGTCTTTTGAAATAGCGCTTGCTGGCCCCCCTAGAAGCTGCACGTCGTCGAACGGCACAACAAGAGCCGTCACAGAAACATTCTTTTCTGGATGCTGGTTGACAACAATTGGCTTCCTGAAACCCGACCACACTTCACACAGAAGCACGCTCGATGGATAAGGAAAGAGCTAAAAAGAATGAAAGGAAGGAGGCAGATTCGACGCTCAAATTCGATTTTACTAGTGCATAGCGGAATACACATTTAGTTCGCGTACTCACGGACACGCCGACAAAATTGCATCATTGTCCAGCACAACTGACTTAGCGACGCAACGACCATTCTTTACATATCAACTGCTAATTCAAAGGAACGTTGACATCAAGTAATCGCTCGCATTCCTAGTCCAGTACAAGTAATATGGCGACCTCAATCAATGCCGAAATTCGTTATGTCATTATCAACATGATAATCTTGCAGTGAACTACAGGAGACCGCTCCATCTACATCGACCACACCCGCATAGAGTTCATCAAAGATGGCCAGCCATTCCGCTACATCGCCGATAAGATGCACTACTTCCGGGTGCCGAGGGAGTACTGGAAAGATCGACTGCACAAAATCAAGATGGCCGGCCTCAACGCCGTGGCCTTTTACATCGAATGGAGCGGTCACGAACCGGAACCCGGAGTCTACAACTTCGAAAATGACTACGACCTGGACGCCTTCTTCAAGGAAATCAAGAATTATGATCTTCTGGCAGTGGCGAAACCTGGACCATATATCTGTGGCGAGCGAGACAACGGGGCTTTCCCTACTGGCTTCTAAGAGATCATCCCTTCATGCAGTACCGAACCAGTGACAAGGACTACCTGGCGGCCGCAGACCACTGGTTGGGGAAGATCCTGCCTTTGCTAGCGAAGCACTTGTACAAGAACGGCGGCACCATCTTCGCCGTTCAGGTGGAGAACGAGTACGGACACTATAAAAAGTGCGACAAGGCCTACATGGAGCACTTGTTGACCGTCATGGAAAAGCACATGGGCAAGGACGTCATGTACTTGCGGACCAACTTTCCATTTTACGAACATTATGCGTGCGACAAGGTACGCGACATATTGGTAGCCGGTAACTTTCCGGATCATTGCAATGTGTCCAGAGTATTCGCTGTTATGGAGAGCGTCAACCCCAAGCCGGCTCCCATGGTAGTCGTGGAGTATTACACCGGTTGGATGGACTACTGGGGATGGGCACGCAACTTTAAAACAAGGACGGTAGTGATGAACACCTTCAAACTCATGATTAAACGGAATGCCTCCGTGACCTTCTACATGTTCGCGGGAGGTACCAACTTCGGTTTCAAATCGTCGAAGGATCACAACCACCCTATCACAACGAGCTACGACTACGGAGCACCTATGCTGAACACGGAGACATCCGACCCATCTACTACGACATCCACGATCTTGTTACTAAATATCTTGGGACGGCGCCCAAAGGTGAACTATCTCGCCACCAGACTAAGCTTAACGTCGGCAATGTTCAGACATTTCCCTCGAAGACGCGATGAATCACTTTAGAAGGAAAAAATTGGCTCAACAGCAAGAAATCTTCGAACTTATTGACTTCCGAGGCTATGAAACATGATTACGGCTTTATGTTTTATAGAACGACAGTCGCAGTGTACTAATACGGGACAGTGACGTTGTACCTTAGCAAACTGTGAGATAGGGCTTACGTGCAGGCCGGAGGCAAGCAGTTCATATACTACGACTCCGTTGTCAGTGGCAGACCAGCTAAGCTCACGAATGTGGTACCAGCCAAGAAGGGAGACAAAATCTCTATCCTGGTGGAGAACCTGGGGAGAGATTGCTACGGAGCCATAAACCATGACCCAAAGGTGAGTAAATCTTGATCTAAACGCAACCCCAACTAGCGTCGCGTGTGCAGGACCATGCTTTCGGAAGCCTGATATTTACACATGGGCCGTAGCGAACACAGCATATAGAATGAACTGACGATGAACCCCGCATGAACACATATCTGATTCTTGCGATTTGAAATGTGTCACGGCATTGTCGACCCACTTGCCTACTCACTGCATCACCCTGAACCGAAAAACTATTCTGTCTTGTGGAGTCTCTGCCTATTGTAAAAACATCCAGTTGCGTCAGGCGGTGTTTTGGCGATACAGAAAGGCTTCCGCCGTTGCAAAACGGAGTTAATAAGTAGTGTTGTGTCGCGGGCAGCCACCACAGCTGGTGAAGCGCTATAGGCTGCGTCCCAGTTTGTGCTATTTTGTCACAGATGGCGCTGCCCATCAAGAGCCGCAACGCCGCCCAGCGACGCTTTGGGAGAATATACACTCATTCAGGGATCCACACACACCCATCCAAATGCACAAGCGTGCACGCAGTTGCGTGTATAAATTAACAGCGCTTATCGAGTAAATAAAGGGAATTCGGAATAAAAACAGCGCCTTTCACATTTTCCTGTTCACGCGGACTGCCTGTCTGATAAACTTTTCCGAGATGAAGTCGGAAATGTGTGGCACCGCTTGTTAACAATCGCACCGTCACTTCCCTCTCCGTCATCGCGGGCGGGAGAAGTGGAGTTCAAGCTGTCACGTGCATTGATGACGATGGCGGAGGTTCCTGATCTGAAAGGTAACAATCTCCGGTAGGAGCAACAGGCAGAGCTCTTATCTGCCATTCCTCTTAGTGTAATGGCGATCGGTATTCATGACATAGAGAAGGGTCTTTAACAGATCTAAATCGGCACCGGTACGAAATATTGCTCCAAGGTTTAGCCCTTGTAAAATTGCCTTTTGGCCGGAAGGAAGCTACTTCTGGTCCAAATAGCGACGGTTGAAAAGAAAAAACTAGAAACAAATAAGAGCTTGGAAATTGGAGTCCAAAGAGATATAAGCCCGTATATTTTAGAGGCAATTTAAAAATCGACCACCTCAACGATGAATTTGGAACAAGGAGTGGATGACCAAACAAAGAAAGAAGGTTACAGGCAGAAAACAAAAGATTGTCTCCGAGAACGAAAGCAACAAACAGGTCCCTGTAATGCGGACTTCAAGGCTGAGCAAATCGTGTGAGAAAGACGCAAAAGAGCGACGCTGTCAACTAAACGTAGTCGGGGAGCATTGACCGCGTTGCTCCAGATATATAGTCGCTTGCGAGAAGCTCAAATGAGCTTCCGCTAAAGGTTCCTTCAATGCAAGCATTGAAGGAATTAGGTGACCCTCGCCATTTTTCTTTATCGTTTTCCTAATTTTATAATCAGCAAATAAAAATCAAATGCTACGTTTTACTCGCGTGTTTTTATTGACCAGACATGAGGAGGAGGAGGAGGAAGAAGAAGATGAGGAGCAAACGCAGGGAGTTTAACCCTTAAAAGAAACCGGTTTGCTACCCCGCACTGGGGGAAAGGGGTGAGTGGATATAAATAGCATTGCATAACGACTACGGCTAAGTTAGATCCGGTGATTGTCCATTTGCCAAGTTGTCTTGCAAATAACAAGCAAGAAAAGCTTGGCAGTCATTGCAACTTGGGAGTTACCTGATACAGGGGCACTTTTTCAATAGTTTGCATGTCTATAAATATTATTAACTCTCCGCTGCTTTCAGTGCATGTATGAATGACTACAGTGGAACACAACTTAAGTCTGCAGTGACAGCTACAGAGGACTCATCTGTGACGAAAATAGTTCACTGCTAATGCTTTTTTTGTTGCCTAAACAAAAAGCTAATTATGAGACGAAATTATTATAAGCTCTAAAAGTTCAATTACTTAACGTGTCCGATATAGTCAAAAATTAAAGTAAAAGCTGATTTCGTAGTCTTGTCTATATGGTGTAATACAGAATGCTGCCGACCATTACCCATCCTTGTGAAAAAAAGTTTGAGTCACAATAACCTCATACAGATTTACTCACACCAAACTCTTATAAATGTAACGGAAACCTCATATATTTCTCCTACGTTGGATTATTTTTGTATGAGTTGATATCCGATTTGTACTAGTTTAGTATGACTTTAGTATGAGAACCTTGTATGAGGTTATTGTGACCTATCGACTTTTTTACTTGAGCATTGTCACCGATTGGTGCTTTTCAAGGATATATTTCTCTCCAAAGTGTGCCGTGGAAAGCGAGGTCAGTGATGTTCGCTTTTCCGGGAACTGGTTTTTCCGACCAATTAACTGTGTTCTGTGCTCTTCCTTTCTTCGTAAGATCTGCGTGAAGGGGACGTGATAAAAGATCACAGGGGCGCATTTAAGCATCCTTATGTGCGGTAAGGCGAAAGCCTTGCGATTCCATCTGGGAGATCCCTTCCATGCTTCTGTTAGACCCCATCCTAGGGAAAAAGGTCTCACTGGAACGTCACTGACCAAGTAATGCACCATACATGACATACGTTGGTCCTGCTGCCTATTTAAAAGATTTAGAATTCCATAATATGTGCGATGGAGCCGTCAATTTGCTCTCACATGTATTAGGCATGGAATGGTGGCTAAACTGTCCCTAGGTCAATTTGTTTCGCCCTTAGTCTTAGAAAATCTGTCCCTAGATCTAAACATATTTGTCCCTACGTATGACATCACATCCATGCACACGCTTTTTTTCAGAGCTTTCATTTTCAGGATTTCGTCACGACGCTCATGCGGCAAGAAGGGCTATCGCTTAAAAATTAGGGCACACTTATGCTCTGCCTAAAGAGTATGACGGATAGTTGCCTGCGGTAGTCCCTAATTATAAACATATTCATTAGTACGCACTCGAAAGTTACAAATTTACGGGCAACAGAACACGTACGATACGTATATAAACCTCCGCAAGTTCCTAAAGCGTTGAAGACGCGCCTAACCTAGTCGGGAGAGTGTCTGGCTGGCTGCGTCACCGGTTTGACTATCGCCTAAAAATCTCGAAAATTTTTAAACTAGATCTCGACCAGCATAAACTTAAAATATTTGAGGCATACAGGCTACAGGGTACATGTATTCGCAGTATATGTGGTGTTCTGATCACTTTCAGTCCACACGTGATGTAAGAATTAACACGAGCATTATCGGCTGTTTTAAATCTCGCACGAGGTCGTGTAGCCATAGCATCACTACTCTGTCGATCAATCACAACTCTCCGCTGAGAGTAAGTAATGCCAATGCTGGCTTTTCTGTGACACGAGGTTCTTAACTCTGTTAATTAATATAAGGCCATTGTAAAACCAATGTTTTCAGTCGTTCGTCTAAAAGAGGTATTCAAATAATGTCATTACGGCCATGTTGTAGTACAGAGCACAACTTCAGCGCTGCAAGCCGAACAAGCGATGATAAGGTGATTAGATATGCTGGTAGCCCTTCGCCATGCTGCCTGAACCGCAAAATGGCTGTCGCTGTGACGTAGGTGCATACTCATGTAACGAAAGAATGAGCGCTCCCTTAAATAAGGTCTGAGAGATAAATTTCCCCTTTTTTCAAGGTAGGAGCCTAGATGGTTTAGTTGCTCTTGTGAATGCCCAGACCCGAGCGTGCAGCGTTCCAAAGCAGACACACACGCGCTATGTTCATTTTGCGAGAAAACGAACGATTGCTTTCTTCATCGAGGACGGCATAAGCCGAGGTCGGAACTTAATATTCGTGACGCGAACAGAAATGTGCTAAAGTACGAACGACATGTGACAAGACTGCTTCAAGAAGCATATAGCAACAAAAACGTCACATTTGTGTCTTTCCGTTCAGCGGTTCGTTAACGAACACCATTCTTCACGTCACTGCCACCGAGTGAGTGCCCCACTAAGGTGTTGATCCAGTGGAATAATGAACGTCGAGAGTGACCGCCTTTCAAGGAGGTGGTTCAGGACAACAGCAGACTGACACATTTTCATTTTGTTTTAGTTGTAATAGAGTTAAAGCGGCGGCCTGTCTTTTTATTGACTGAATAAAAAGAGCGCGACCTGGGACCAACTGCATATACAAAGCTACAACAAGGCTTTACATTGAAGGAAATGCGTTTAGCAGTGATTCCATGACAAGCGAGGCAGCGGTGGCTTGAAACAAAGCCGTCCTGGTTGGTAGAGCGACTGCACCGCAAAATGCAGTGGGGCTGGGGTCGATCCACGGACCGTGAGGAACATTTCTTTAACTACGAAGTTTCCGAGAAAGCTGCACAGCTTTCCTTTGCAGCTGTACGGCTGCACTTGGGTGGACGTCAATCAGTAATTACTGCCTTACAACGTTGTTTTAAGCAATCCAGAGCTGTTTTTTTTTTCTTCATCGTCACCGTCCCTTTATCCGAATACGAAAAAAAAAAAGAAAAAATGTCGTGCTCATCAAACGGTACTCCTAGTTTGTAATATTGACAAACTTGACAGGGAACTCGTCAATAGATAAAGCCTGAGTTTTCCGGAAGTCTCCAGAAACTTGCGAGCACGCGAGGACGACACGAACAATAAAGTTGCCTAGCTCGATCCTAAGGCAAGTCAAAAATGAGCAAAACAAACAAAACAAACAGAACCTCTAGAAACAAACAGTAGATTTTAAAGGCTCACGCACACGTATGGCCCGGATGCCTATGAGGATAGCCCCGAACATTAAAGAGAAAAGGGGGAATGCACGCATCTCAGCCACTCATACGAATCGGCCGCCAATCAGGCTCGCTATCCCCTTAACTTGAACTGTACGGCGCCTTTCGGATGGTTCCGAAAACAATACATGATCAAGGGGGCGGGGGCGAGGAAATGCGCATCCCAGGAAATCGTATTCAGGGAAAGTACCTAGTAAATAGGCAGCAGCGCTTCCTGGCTTCCTTGGGAGCTGCGAGTCGTCGAATGGTTTGGTCAAACAAGAGGTTCGTCACAGAAACGTTGCTTTCTGCGCGCGTTGACAAAAGCTGGTTTCCAGAAACGCGACAACATGTCTCACAAAAACATGCCTCAAGGGATATGCAAAAGAACACAAAAAAAGTGCTAGGTAGTGACGCTGAAAGGGGCAAAACCAATGGATTGTGGAAGGCATAGCGAGCTCACGTACTCACTGCAAGCTGCATTTGTACAGTGGATCTGGTGGCATCACATCGCAGAGACACGATAACCAACAGTCTTTCTTTTTTTTTTTTAGTATCCAATTGGTATAATTCAGGAGAAACGTTAACCTCCAGTAATCGCTCGTATTCCTAGCGAGGAACCTGTAATATGGCGACCTCAATGCATGCCAACATTCCTTTTTATGTTATTATCACAATGACAATCTTCGAGTGTTCTAAAGGAGACCGCTCCATCTACATTAACCACACCCGCAGAGAGTTCGTCAAAGATGGCCAGCCATTCCGCTTCATCGCCGGCGAAATGCACTACTTCCGTGTGCCGAGAGAGTACTGGAAAGATCGACTGCACAAAATCAAGATGGCCGGCCTCAACGCCGTGGCCTTTTACATCGAATGGAGCGGTCACGAACCGGAACCCGGAGTCTACAACTTCGAAGGTGACTACGACCTGGACGCCTTCTTGAAGGAAATCAAGAATTATGATCTTCTGGCAGTGGCGAAACCAGGACCATATATCTGTGGCGAGCGAGACAACGGGGGATTTCCCTACTGGCTTCTCAGAGATCATCCCTCCATGAAGTACCGAAGCAGTGACAAGAACTACCTGGCGGCCGCAGACCGCTGGTTCGGGAAGCTCCTGCCCGTGCTAGCGCGGCACTTGTACAAGAACGGCGGTCCCCTCTTCGCCGTCCAGGTGGAGAACGAGTACGGCCACTACGGAAAGTGTGACAAGGCCTACATGGAGCACCTGCTGACCGTCATGGAAAAGCACATGGGAAAAGACGTCGTTTACTTCCGAACCGACTTTCCGTTCTACGGATTTTATGCGTGCGACAAGGTACGCGACATATTGGTAGCCGGAAACGTTCCGGCACATTACAGTGTGTCTAGCGTATTCGCTGTTATGAAACGTGTGAACCCCAAGCCGGCTCCCATGGTGGTAGTGGAGTTTTACACCGGTTGGATGGACTACTGGGGATGGGCACACAACTTTAAAACAAGGACGGCTGTGATGAACACCTTCAAGCTCATGATTCAGCAGAATGCCTCCGTGACCTTCTACATGTTCGCGGGAGGCACCAACTTCGGGTTTAAATCGGCGAAGGGTAACAACCACCCTATCACAACGAGCTACGACTATGGTGCTCCTGTTGCCGAACACGGAGACATCCGACCCATCTACTACGACATCCGTGATCTCGTTACTAAGTATCTTGGGACGACGCCTAAAGGGGAACTACCTCGCAACCAGACTAAGCTTAACGTCGGCAACGTTCAGCTGAACGACTACATTTCACTCGAAGACGTGATGAATCACTTTAGAAGCAAAAATTGGCTCAACAGCAAGAAATCTTTGAACTTATTGACTTTCGAGGCTATGAAACATGATTACGGCTTCATGTTTTACAGAACGACAGTCGCAGTGTACTCATACGGGACAGTGACGTTGTACCTTAGCAAACTGCGAGATAGGGCTTACGTGCAGGCCGGAGGCAAGCAGTTCATATACTACGACTCCGTTGTCAGTGGCAAACCTGCTAAGCTTACGAATGTGGTACCAGCCAAGAAGGGAGACAAAATCTCTATCCTGGTGGAGAACATGGGGAGAGAATGCTATGGAGCCGTAAACCATGACCCAAAGGTGAGTGAACCGTGTATCCATGCGCCACTTCAATGAACCCCGTGTTTGCAAAGGCATGCTTTCTGCAGCCTTGATACTTACATATGAATGTGCCGTGCAAAATTCAGCACAGCGCTCTGGCTCTTTAGTTCACCATATCGTCTGAATAAGGAATATGTCAACATTTGTGCCTCTGGCTTCGCACCGCACTTCCACGATCACGTCAGGAGACACTGATTTATCTTTCATCATAAATACTGCATTCCATTTTATACTTGAATGCAGAGTATATAATTCTACCAAAATTTCGACATTAATTCATATTGGTCGCCTAAAAATTGTATACGCGCTGTACACGAGTTAAATTGCATAGCCGATGCGCACGCATTGCAACTGGCATTAACAAGCTTCGTACTAACACATATGTGCTGCATACTATTTAATATCTGTCACAAAACCTTCTGGTATGAACTGATGTGTTCTACTAACTATACTCGGAAGTCCCCTTTCTGTGGGCCTGTAGCTAAGACTCACCAAGGAAGGGTCTATGTACGTGTTTCGTCACTGCGCCAGGTCGTCAAAGCAGCAATATGGTAAGGACCTACAGTGTTTTCACGCTAGTTCAGAAAAACATTCACTATCAACGCAGTTCCTTGACCACTCGTTTTTCTATTGCCGCGGAACTATATAATTTCCATGGCCAAATGTCGGGGTCATTCAATTGTTCAATGCGAGAGAAAGGTCTGTGCTGTTTGATGGTGTTTGTGACATATGGCCCATCCTCTTCAGAACTATATAACGCGGCGGAATGACAGTTGCGCTGCGGTCCTTCAGCTTAGGTTCATGTCTTTAAGTACCTTTCTTATTTCGACTCGAGCGACAGAAAGTCGACTGAGAGTATAGTTCATGTACATGGTGATGGACTCCTAGGTGAATGCGCGAATGAGTGGCGGCATTGTCTCGAGAGTTAATGCGCCTGCTTTTGGCACCAGTGGATGCGATGTGTCACCCAACTCCAAGCACCCTTTCTAGTTCCTTCTGCACCAAACGCCACTTTGATTTGCGAACAGGTGGCTACATTTTGAAAGTATAGCACGAGTGTCAACTACGCGGCTCTGTTGTATTGGAGTACAACGGAGAGGAGAAAGCATGCGAGGGTAAGGACTTCAGTAAGCGCCATCTTCTAAGCTGTTCTGACTAGCGCGAGTCAGCACCTGCCCATGATGTTATGCAGCTGAGTGTCAAGAAGCTATGGCCAACTAGTTTTGATCCACTGCATAACACTGCGGGCGGTATTTCAAATAGCACAAATTTGCGATAAGCATCCTACTGTGCCCAAGAAACCAGTTCAACTGTAACAAAAAAGAACTGTTCGTTTAAGAAGCTCGATATAGGCACAATATTTTGGTGAAGGTTAAAGGGTCCATCAAACGCTACCCGCAAACATGACCGGAGCCCGGCGTCGGGTAGGGAGCGTTGCGCGTTTACGCCTTGATTGATTGATTGAAAAAATTTTTATTCACAAAGTCTTGTGAGATCATGTGGGTTGCCAATGCCGACGGTCAGGATCATCGCTGATTAGTATAGCCTCCCAGTGCTCTTTCACGGTGTTTGTAATGGGGCTTGAATTGGCATGCCCAAAGGTTCTCCCGACTCGGCTATAAAGGTCTCTTTGAGGAGGTCGCTTCGCAGTGGTAGAACAGCCGACGACGCGAGCTCCAGCGGCATAACTGATTTGCAAGCTTATTAACCCTCTACCGATTTCCGCTCTGGTTCTCCTAGGCGCCGATGCACCTGAAAATCGACGTTCGCGTGATAGTCTTCAAGGAGTGGCCTGCTGTACAGTCCGCCCATTCTTTCACAGTATCGCGCGAGCGTCGACCGCAGCGGCGCCGAGCCGAAGCAGAGCGGAAATAGGGAATGAGTGAGGGGGTGTAATCATGCTGCTTGTCTGCTCTGAGCCGTCGGGCGCTACCCCGTATTCTGCGAGCGCTCGTTCTAACTGCTGATGTTCGTGGTTCCGATTGGTGCTAACTGTGACGTTCCAAATATTACCTGTCCCTGGTTCCATCTGCGGGTACTGTCTCGAGAAGGTTTCTTTTGGAAGTAATCAAGGTGACAATATTTAATGTTCTTGACAATACCAAAGTAACGATTGCAAATAATTATTGGGCATGTTAGGTTTTTTTTTTTTTTCTTAACGCGAAAGCGTTACTTCGCTATGTTCACAGATTTCTGTCGGCAGACAGTATCCCCAGTCCATGTCCGCAGACCGCGTCCGCAAAATCGTGTCCGCAGCAGTTGCGGGTAATTGAGAAGCGGTAGAGGTTAATGAGTGGCGTCAATCGATTGAGGCTGACGTAATGTTGCTTCCGAAAAATAATTAGGCCAATAAGTTCATTAGGTAATTTTTTACAGGCTAGAAATGTAACAGTTGTCCGCAGCAGTTGTGAGTAATGGAGAAGTGATAGAGGTTAATGAGTGGTGTCAATTGATAGAGGGCGACGTAGTGTTGTGACCGAGATAATAATTAGGCCAATAAGGTAATTGAGGGCATTGAGGGAATACACGCAAAATCGTGTCTGCAGCAGTTGTGAATAATTGAGAAGTCGTAGAGGTTAATAAGTGGTGTCAATCGATAGACGGTGATGTAATGTTGTGTGCGTAAAAATAATTAGACCAATTAAGCAATTAAAGGCAAAAAATGAAAAAGTAAAGACGAAAATGGTCTCATTAGCGAATGGTTTGACGTCACATTTGAATGTATTAAATATTAAAATAGTTAATTAAATGAGTCAATTAGAGTGACGTCAAGAACGTGACGTCACGTAACCGGAAGTAGAGCCGAAAAAAGGCATAGGAAGGGACTGGCGCGCAATTTGAAAGTACCTAAGACTAAAATGGGCAAACAAGAAGTGAATTAGTGTGAAGTCAAGCATGTGACGTCACGCAACCGGAAGTAGAGCCGAAAAAGGGCATAGGGTTTGCGCGCAATTTGAAAGTACCAAAGACTAAGATGAATAAACAAGAAGTGAATTAATGCGACGTAGAGGATGTGACGCCACGCAATCGGAAGTAGAGCCGGAAAAGAGCATAGGAAGGGATTGGCGCGGAATTTGAATGTACCGAAGACTAAAATGGGTAAACAAGAAGTGGATTAATGTGACGTCAAGGATGTGATGTCAGGCAACCGGAAGTAGAGCCGAAAAAAGGAATAAGAAGGTATTAGCGCGCAATTTGAAAGTACCAAAGACTAAAATGACTAAACAAAAAGTGATTTAATGTGACGTAGAGGATGTGACGTCACGCAACCGGAAGTAGAGCCGAAAAAGGGTATAGGAAGCGCTTGGCACGTAATTTCAAAGTACGAATGAATAAAATGGGTAAACAATAAGTGCATTAAGCAACTAGAAGCAACCAGAAGCAACCAACAGCAGCATCCGTGCTTTCGCATTACTCCAATGCAAATTCTGCAGTGCTTTTTAAATTTTGCAAATGTGTATACTTCCAAGATATTCTTCGCACTGTATGCACATATGGCGGATGAAAACAAACAGTGACAGCTTCTTCGGGCACCGATGCACACCAGCCGATTGTGGCAGGGGTTGCTTCGTACTAATCAGAACAGCCTAGCAGGCGAAACTCTCTGGAGCAGCAGGTATTGTGGGCATGCCCTCGCTTGCCTTGTCATCTCCTGCGTCTTCCGGCGCGCCTTTCGGTCGACGCTAAGAATTGACAGGCTGTACATTTAGAATGCAGGGGTGTTGCGAAGAGCGACAACCCATACTCATGTGTTCCCCCTAATGTTGTATCATCTTGTACGTGTCACCAGTGGCTCTCATAACGACACACCTGGGCTCCACACGAGTTCTTATCTGTCCCTGAAGCATCTCCTTCTAACTCCTATGTGCCGCATACGAGTTCCCATGACTGCAAAAATGTATCTCATGTGACTATATACGTATGTAGTATACTGCATCTGACACGAGACATGAGTGGACACACGAGATCAGACGTCTCTAGTATAAACTCACTACTAGCTGCTTCCTGTCAATGATATCGGCTGTTGAATGCCCCGTATACACTTGAGTTTGTTTCTTGAAACAAACAGATAAGAGTTGATGAGCAAGTGCCTAACAAGCGAAGAAATAAGAAGGGAGAAAACTCACAGCGTCCTTTTTTGCAGAATTTTCTTCTTTATCTCTACGTTTGCTCTCTTGCTCCCAATAGCATTACATACAAGCTGTCTATCGCTCAGCGCTTCCGATCACATTACCTATACATATACATTTAGTTCGAAGATAAGTACGCTAACCTAAGCTTTGTTGGCCGGTTGTAAAACTTCCTAACGCAGAACGCTAGGTATCTTCGCGGTGGAGCTACGCTCATGTCAATAAACAAGCGTGCCATTAAAACGTGCTCAAACAGCGGCGCATTGAATATTATGGTTTGGTTTAACTTACGAGGTTTTTAAAATCCCACAGTGGGGTAGGATATAAGGAACGCCGTAGTGGAGGGCTACGGAGTAATGTCGACCACCTGGGGTTATTTAACGTGCACTGGCATCGCACAGCACACGGACGTCTTGCTTTTCGGCTCCATCTAAAAGTAGCTTTTAGTGAACGAGGTTGCGGTTGCGGTGGTAAGTTTCTGAAGGTAGTAAATATAACGCTCATGTCTTTTGCAGGGGCTAACTATAGCCTATATGAACGGCTACTTAACCAAGAACTGGATCATAGAAGCGGTTCCCATCAATAAAAACCGCGACATCACCGAAATCCTCCACATTGTGCAACGCCGGGGCGGGTACAGCGTTCCTGGTTTCTTCCACGGGACTTTCAAACTCAAGAAAGGAGAGAAGCCTGCGGATACCTTTCTGAACCCGTCCGGGTGGATCAAAGGCTTCGCATTTATCAACGGCATCAACCTGGGACGATACTGGCCGGCATCGGGACCACAGGCAAGTACAGCAGCTGTGATCTCAGTAAAGCTTCCTCTGAACTACCGGCGAGATGCTGGATGCTGGAAATTCACCTGTTCTTTTTGCGGGTTTCAGCGCTTGAAGGCCATACTCATCTATGCAGAATAATAACTAAGTTATGTATTCATGTCCAGGGAAAATGCTGATGAAACTATTGCACCTACCAGTTAGTTGGAGGTTTGCCATCGGAGGGATGATTTTCCCAAAACAGAAAAACTCGAAAGGGCACTCGAGCGAGAAGGTTGCCTCAGTTTGGGAAGAAAAAATAAAAATCACGTAGCAGTCGCTCAAAATCCTATCTATGTGGGGTGCACGACTTAGTGAAATGTTTTCTCCGTAGCATCATTTGCGAAGGAACGTCACTGGGACAGACTTACACTAGAAATGTCAACGTCATTCATTTAGCACACATGCACTCTTTGTCACTGCTACCAAAAAACCAACTGGCAGCAGTATATCACGAAGTTAATACATATATGGCTCATTAAATGATGCACTTCCTGGATCCATATGAAACATTTTTTCTTAAATTCTGGGCCAAGCATGACTTTGTGTGAACCATTTCATTGCCTGATCAAACTTTTCTTGCTTCTGGGCTGAAGTTAGTCAAACTGATACTCCCCGCTTAACTTTGTTACCTCCGTGATTCAGAACAGGCTGTAACTCATACATAGTATTGGTACTCGCGCAGGTGACCCTCTATGTTCCGGGCGTGTACCTGAAGCCTCATCCGGAAGAGAACCGGCTAATGCTCTTCGAAACCGAAGGTGCCCCAGCAAGTCGCACAGTCTCACTCACGGACAAGGCGATCCTGGATGCAAAAATCGCGTCTCCTAGGCCCTGATGCATGGCATGTAGTTTACACCGCAAGCGACGTGGCAGCGATTTCTCTGACTCAGCTCCAGAAAGAAACAGGAAGCACTGCCGATAACGATTCAAGGGCTCGTGCAGTACTGTACACATGGCGGCGCCATGAGTCTGCAGTACGGAACATCAACCAATGTGGCATTCACGCGTATTCCATGTTCAATACACTTATACGCCGCTCACCTGCTGCGTATGATGGAAGAAAGGTACGATTTAACCTTAAGAAAGACAACACCCTATCACCCTTGCTATTTTCCATCCCCTTCGTGTTAACAGCTTTTACGATGATTATCCACTGGACTCCTCGCTTCTACGTTTGTGGTCCTTTTGTCCCGCTCCAGATTGGGGTAGTTGCCGGATGTATACCGATCGTCACGATTTACACCCAAGACGGTGACTGAGAAAGTGAAGTAATATGTATTTTGTCTCCCGGAAGGTGTGCGTTGATCTGCAATGGCTTGTGGGCTAATCACATTCAGGTATTCTCCTGCAAACTTGCATATAAGGTAAGCAGATCTAGATTGGAGCCTTGCTGCTATTTATTACAGGCACTCTCCTGGAAGCAGCATCACTGCCGCATCCAATCCATGGTGCATTGCCATGCAGAGAAGCAGAGTCTGCAGCGTTTGTTAACGGAGGAAAAGTATCCCCCCCCCCCCCCCTTTTTTTTCTTGGGGGGGGGGGGGGGGGGGTCAGTGAAAACTTCGTCTCTCTTTATGGTGGTTGGCTTTGGTTTGCGGGATTTGGCGTCCCAAGGCGACTCAGGATATTAGAGACGCCAAAGTGGAGGGCTCCGGAAATTACGGCCACCTGGGATTCTCTTAAGTGCACGGACCCCGCACGGCCCACGGGCGCCTTGCGCTTCGCGTCCATCAAAAAGCGGCTTTTTGGTGGCCGACCGAAAAGTCACAAGATGAGTTTGACCACAGTGCCCATTTAGTGTGCGTTTTAAATGTCATAGATCGACTCGATTGCCATTTAGGTACCGTTATTTAGAAGCCTGCTTCAACGGGACATTGGCAGGGCAGTTGGCAAAGCGGAGCACTATACTCTAACATTAGGGATACGCTGAAGGGCAATGCAAACTCCGAATGCGCACCCACCGAGAGTTTAACAAGGCTGGTGCATTACACCCTTTCATAGCAAGGAGCTTACGTCACCACTTACAGATGAGCTGTGACCGGGTCAGGAAATGAAACAGCACACGCGGGTATGTCTTAAGTGCTGACGGGCACTTCGTGGCTCGAATGCAAACTCCGCAATTGCCAATTGTCATGTTCTCAGTGATGATGGTCGTGGCGTCAGTAGTGTGGATGCGAGCAAATTGAGAAAATCACGCAGGAGAAAAGGAAATAACTCCTTTTACCGCAAAAGCAGTGGTTATCAGGGCGTTATATCTACCTCCTGAAAGCGGAAACCTTTCCCCTCACTAGTACCACCCGCCAGCACGTCCATCACTACAGCCTTCTCCTCATAAAGACACCGACCACCACACAACTTCGCCCACTTTCAGCTTCCGGATTGCCTTCCAACACCCCGTCGACCCTACAGAAACCCTAATCGCCGAAATTCATATTTCCCACAAGGACTATCCGCCAGATAGCAGCAGCGATAAACGATCGTCTGCAGATTAGGCAACCATTTGGTAAAATAATTGGAGAAAGCAGTCAGTGGCGGCAAATCGCACGTGGAGGTTAATTAGTGTTGACGCTTCCAAGACGCTCTGACTGTTCGTTTCTTTTTAGCCCTCCAGCGAAAGAGCTGCGGTTCTTCTGTCATCCTCTCCTTGCATATGTGTACGCGTGTCTGTTAATTTGCGCCCATCATTCATCCTGTGGATGCAAATTCTAGTCAGCCAAACTCTTCAGTCACACGAAGGTTCAGTGCGAGCTCTTAAAACGGCGATATATTCACTGACGAAATGGGACGTTCATCTGCCCACCAGAAGCGCCAACCATGGATCGCCTCCGTGTCTGAAGTCTTTACGCAGCCTCCATCTGCCGCCAGTGTAGATCCATCTGCCAAGCCAAGAAAAATTCCTCGCGCGAAATCTCGCTCAGTGTAAAAACATCACTTGCAACCACTCAAGAAAGAGTAACCGTCGAGATCGATTCCAACATACTTTTGCAGTGTTTCCGCATTAGATGTCCGATAACCCGTATTCTTTTCAACAACCAGGCGCACGCACACGCTCACCAACCCACCCACTCAACAATACACAGTCAGCCATCCAAATTACCCCGCCCCCCCCCCCCCCCCCCTCACACACACACACACGCAAGCACAGGCACGCACGATTTTCGAGATGTTTGGAACGGCCTGCTTACCATCGAGCCCTCCTTCCAGCATCGTAGACGGGGGAACGGAGAGTCAAGCTGCTAAGTGTATGGATGAAGACTTCGGAAGTCCCGAACCTGAAAGGTAACAATATCCGGTATAAGCAATAGGCAGAGATCTTTTCCTTTGGGTCTAATGGTGATGTTCACTACGTAGAGAAGAAACTTGAATTGGTATAAAACAGCAATTCTTTAAACGACTGCTCCTAGGGTTAGCCCTCGTAAAATCTGGTTTTCTTTATTATTTCACGGTAATCTTCCGCTTATTCGCCGGAAGGAGCCACTTTGTCTGGGTCACTGATTTTATGAGTGTATAAGATTCAACTACAAACAAGTAATAATTTGCTGACAAGGAGACGCGTAGACTTTTTAGCTAGTACACGATGATGAAGTTTTCACAGCAGGCGAATGAGAAAACATGGAAATGTGTAGGAGTTGTTGTTCTTGTTGTGGCTGTAGGAACAAGGAAAAGAAAATGCACGGGCCTGCTACTGGCTCTGTAGCTGAGCCACCTCCGCTGCCTCGTGCAGACAGGAGAGAGAATAGAGAAGAAAGAAAAGGAAGAGGGAGAGAAAGACGCGCACCGCAACAACAGCCATCGTCCACAACCGAAGCAGTGGCGGGTGCAATGACGGCCTACGACAGATAAAATTCGGCGGCAGGCTAGCCTCCGCCGCAAGCGGCGGTGACCTACCTGTCCCAGCCCCATTAGGGCCAGTATCAGCCACCCTTCACTCGCCTACGTAGGACACGATTTCCAGGACGGAAAGTTACAAACAGGGCCCAGCAGCATGTAAGAAAGGCGGATGCTGGCAACGTTGCCTTCTAAACGCGGGCTGGAAGAACCGGCTGCGACGCTCCAGAGAGCTTGCGAGACACGAATATGAACCGTCGTGCTCACCGTTTCTGTGTGCAGTTTTGCTACTTTTACGATATAAATATTTTAAAATAGGGCAGACTTTCGTGTGAGACTGATAACACAGCGACGTTGGTTGCGTTTGGTTCGAATAAGTCATCCGTTTTTAAACTTCAAGACTGGTCATTTCTATCTGTTGTGGAGAAAAGTGACAGGTGTATACGGAACGCTTTCCTTTTGCTGTAAACCAATTTGAAACGGCGCTGATTTCTGCTTTACTGCATGTGTTTCCATATGCTGTGTGGTGCTGCGTTCGAGGAAGCGCTAAATGAAAGGCGCCAAACGGACGCCTGGATCGGACGCCTGGTGAAGTCACAGGTGACGGTCGAACGTGACGTCATGACCGTACATGGCGGTGTGACGACGTCACCTGGGTTATTAGATGGTCCTTACGTCACGACCAGCTATGATGACGCAATGTAAGAACCGGACGTGATGTCGTGTGTCTGCTGCCGTCGTGTGCAAACGTGTCACATATATTCCTTTGTAGTTTGCGTCTACCCATTATGCGCGGCGTTGCAGGCACGTGTGCACACGCTTGCTCGTTGGGCATGACAAGCTCCAAAAAGGTGCTTTTATGAAAAAGCCTTATCTGCCGGACAATAAAGTTTACTCACTCACCCACAGTCACCGTCTTAGCATGTATGAATGACAATACTGATGCGGACTAATCAATGAAAGACGACGCATCACCTGCGTCGCACTTCTGCTTATTTTGCGCGCTCAGATTTAAACTCCTGAGAGTTAAACTTGCGACAGGAAGAGCCAAGTATTCTATTGATACGTGAATTGCATTAGTGTATATTGTGTGTAACCATGCTGCACTCCCACGAAAAAAAGTTCCAGTGATCGAGTTTATTTATTTATTTATTTACATTACCCCTTAGGGCCAGAGGCATTACAGAGGGGGAGTGGTAAATACACAAAAAATGAAGAGAGTACAGTATGTGCATGAATGTCAAATAGCACCTGAGTATACAATGTTAGCTAGAGCTACGCGAAACTGCACATAGTTAGTAATGCCAACAATTTCTGCGGGAAGGTGGTTCCAGTCTCGTCAGGTTCGCGGCAGGAAAGATTGCGAGAAGCATTTCGTGTTACATGATAAAATTCCAACTTTGTGTTGATGGTCAATGCGATGAGATACATAAATTGGACGGGGAATGAGGCGATCACGAAGAGCGGGATGATGGTGCAACTTGTGGAACAAGGTTATGCGGAAAACTTTTCTGCGCGATGTCAGTAGAGGGAGGCACAAATTAGTCTTCATGGCTGTTATACTGGCTGTTCGGTTGTAGTTAGCAAGAATAAAACGTACAGAGTTATTTTGAACCATCTCGAGATCAGTAATTAAGTTCACATGAGTAGGGTCCCATACCGGTGAAGCATACTCGAGTTTCGATCTTATTAATGTTTTGTATAGTAACAGTTTCAAGTGAGAAGAAACATTATAAAAGTTGCGACGTAAGTAGCCTAGCATGCGATTACCATTTTTAGTTATGTTCTCGGTATGGAGGGACCAGTCGAGGTTACTAGTAATGTGGACGCCGAGGTATTTGTATTACGGAACTGATTCCAAGGAAATGTTATCGAGGTAGTAGTAGGGTGGGGAGGAAGTTTTTCTAGATACGCGCATGATTTTGCATTTGTTAATATTTAGCTGCATTAGCCAGTCCCTGCACCATTTACCAATAGCAGAAAGGTCTGACTGAAGTAAGGTAATGTCGTTAGCATTGGTTATTTCTCTATAAATGACACAATCATCGGCGAAAAGGTGAATACGAGAATTTACAAGAGAGACAAGATCGTTAATGTAAATTAGAAACAAAAGAGGACCAAGAACGGAACCTTGTGGAACTCCAGAACACACCTTTGTAAAGCTAGAATTGTAACCATTAGCAGAGACAAATTGTGAGCGATTAAGTAAAAAACATTCAATCCATTTCAATAAGTTACAGTCAATGTTCAGATTTGATAGTTTGTGAAGTAGTAGTTTGTGAAAGACCTTGTCGAACGCTTTAGAAAAATCTAAGAATATGCAGTCAGCTAGTGATGAGATGTCTAGAATGTGATGCAGAGCATGTGTAAATGATATTAACTGTGTTTCACATGTGTAAGATTTCCGAAAACCATGTTGCGCTGATGTAAAAAACGATTTCGATTCGAGGAAATTAACAAGGTTAGTGAATATAATATATTCGAGCATTTTGCAACAGGTACTAGTAAGGGATATTGGACGATAATTACTAGGGGATGCTTTACTGCCGGATTTGTAGACTGGAACCACTTTTCCGATATTCCACTCATTAGGAAGTGTTGAATGATCAAGTGATTGCTGGAAAAGTTTTGATAACATTATAGAAGAATAAGCCGAAGTGTTTTTTAAGAACTTTGAATTGATACAGTCATATCCCGGAGCAGAGTGAAAACTGAGACCATTAATAAGCTTGTTGACGTCTGGCATATCAATGGTTATTGGGGGCATGATAAAGTAGTTTGAATAGTGTATTGTGGGCATAGGTACAGATATGGTTGTACAGTTGACAGTAAATGCGCGGTTCAGAATTGTAGCACAAAAAGTTGTGCAGTATGAGCGGCTCCATGTGTAATCTGTATATCGCCACAGCGGTGCTCCTTCAGTTGTATTATAGCTTGCTTCGTCTGCACTAAAGTCGCGCTTGCATGTTCGGAACAATATTCTCGCCGTCATAGCAACGCAATATTACAATCGCGTCGCTAGTGTTCCCTTTCATCGCTGCTAAACGCAGGTCTCTTATCGCAGATTTCCGAGATTCTGTCATTCGCATTAGATAGATAATCGCCATCAGACGTGATGAAACGCCTTTATTTCAGGCCACTGCGCATAAGCATGCACGCTCAAAGTAAAAAGAAAAAAAATGACTTTGTGCCGTGAGTTACAAGGGGTAAAACGATGCTTTGCGGGGAAGTGGTAGCCCCAGCGTTGGTATTTGCGCGAGCAAAACATTAAAAGAAAGCCTCCGAGAGAGAAGCACACATTTACCCCGCCGGGGTGGCGCACTGGTTACGGCGCTCGACTACTGTTCCCAAGGACGCGGGCTCGAATCCCGGCCTCGGCGGCCGCTTTTCGCTGGAGGTGAAAAGCACGGCGCCCGTTTGCAGTGCGATGTCAGTGCACGTTAAAGAACCCCAGGTGGTCGAAATTTCCGGAGTCCTCCACTACGGCGTCTCTCATAGACTGAGTCGCTTTGGGACGTTAAACACCACAAACCAGAAGCATAAATTTGCTTCAAAGAAAGGCGAGATAGCAAGAGGCATAAAATTAAACACAACCGCATATTCCTACAATTGAAGCAAATGACCAGGATGAAGCAGAAATGCAAAGTGAAGTTTGTGTCGAATACGAGCAGCTGTCACCTAAAACAGAGCAGAGTTCTCTTTCAAAAGTGCCAGCACTAATAGGGAAACAGGCCCAAGAAATCGAGCTACTCAAGTTGCACTGCAGTATTCCCAAAGAGCAAATGTAGCAATGAAAATCTGCAGTTTACGAATTATAAGGTGATAACCACGTTCTACAGCGCCAACACGAAGAAGAAAGGTCGAAGACTGCTGTGTTCTGTCAGGTCCGTTTTAATGCATCATATGAGGATTTCATGTTTACACAAGGTTCCCCGATTAAGAGCACTTTGTCGCACTGGTCTCAACCACTGAACCACCACAGCAGGTATGTAAAAATTGTAAATGTTATGAATATAATAGAAAGTACCTATTTCTCTTACGACTCGGAACTTCGGACTACGACTATTTTCAATCTAGGGAATATACCGCCCGCCTTCTACAGGTTTTAATTGAAGCTGCAAGAGTCATTTGTCCTCTTCCAACTGCGAACTGCTGACTGCAGGTACATTCAACCACATAAAGAAGTCGTCTGTTTTATCGCGGTTTGCCGAGCAGGCTACAGACTATTGTTTTCTCCTACCTCCGCTTCAAGACAGTGTTCCAGAGCTGCTGACAGCGTAAACCTTCAGAGCGTGCCGATCTTTTGAATTAAATTTACAAACAGTTAGTCATTTGAGGGGCATTTATTTATTTATTTATTTATTTATTTATTTATTTATTTATTTATTTATTTATTTATTTATTTATTTATTTATTTATTTATTTCAAAATACTGCAGGCCAATATTTTGGCCCAGGCAGGAGTGGATATACAAGGCATTAAAACAACAAATAAAAATAAAAATCAAAACACGGGATTAGAGTAAATGAACAAGACAACAAAATACAACACTGTATCATTCAAAAAAATGTAACTCTAGAGCTTTAATGAGCTTTAAGTCTTCCTTGGGCGTCAGGCTCGAATAGTTATGACGGGTTTCGTTATCTCTGTTCATATATGGATCCCTGTTCGTATTTGATAATGTTCAGTCGACTGCTTAACCAACCAATACACACGTCTTTCTAAGACACTGTCGGGTCGCCGCCTCCTTGCCCGGCTACACATCCAACATACCACCCTTATGGAAGATCGTGTACGCCTCCCTTTCGAGTGGAGATGCGCCCTCCACGTATGCCCTCTTCCTAAAAACATGACACGTGAAGACCACAATGACCGGCGCCTGGCGCGGGCGGAAGCCATGGGCCGCCATTATGGGTCGAAACCCGGCATTTACTACGTGGACGTCTCCGGCCCCCACCCTGGGGGATGGTACATGGCCGCAGTGGTCCACCAGTCCAAAACTGTTAACGGGCTTACATTTCGCGCCCGTGGCATAACCCACGCGGAGGAGGTCGCCATTCCGCTGGCAGCTACCTACACTGATTCTAAAACAATTATCTCCGACTCGCGAGGGACCTGTCGGAACGTCGAGCAAGGCTGGGCGCCATACTTAGCCTACCCACTACTTCAAAATTGCACCTACACCGGGGACCCCGCTTACCGGAATATAGTATGGGCTCCTGCTCATATGGGTCTCGAGGGGAATGAGGCAGCCGACGCCGCCGCCCGCGCGCTCTCTTTCCGGGCTTCCCATCTCGACCCCCTAGATCAGGATCTCGAATTCGAACCCGCGTATTCTTTTAAAGACATTGTTCTTTATTATCAATCTTGTCATAGCCTTTACCCTAGCCCGAGTAAAGGTCTATCTAAGACGGAGGAGCGGCTTCTACTCCGTCTTTATCCCAACACTCTGCTGTGCCCGGCAGCACTAAAACATTTTAATCCCTCCTTCACGGGTTGTTGTCCGCACTGTGCGGAGAAGTCTTCGGACATCTACCACATGGTGTGGGCTTGCCCATCCAACCCAGCTGTTCCTCCTCACCCCAACCCCACTCGGGAGGACTGGGAGGCGACCCTGCTCGGCTGCTATGACCTGCAGGCCCAAAAGGCCTTGGTCGAGCGCGCCCGGGCAGCGGCCGATGCCACTGGGGTCCCGTACTAGGGACCCCACCGAGTATCTGTAAGGGTTGGATGTTCATAGATCCGGCAGATGCATACATCCACCCCTTTTGGATCAATAAACGTTTGTCACCACCACCATCACCACCCAGAACGGCATCAGCAAGGAAAAAAGTAGACTCGGTCAGCTCGAAGAAGGTATATCTTCATTCGTAGCATCCCTGTGCTTGTTCACTTCGTCGCAGAATGTAGCTGTTTTCATGCGGTTTTTCCAGGGGGAGGAGAGTGGGCTTCTTAGGTACCATTTGAATGGGAGCGATTTTTTATCGTGACGGACTCATGGAATACATGAGGAGCACTGACTACTCTTAAACTACTACTACATAAAAAGTGCTTGTTTGCAATTGGAACTTCCAGTAACCAGACTCGAAACTTATGGCCTGCTGCCACTTTTCTTTAAACTTCTGCGCAGTGATGACTGCTGGACTCTTTGCCCAGCAGACTCGACAATTACATTTGATTCAAGGCGTATTGGATATGTTCCGACATTCACCATGCACATCTTAGTTATATGCCATGCACGCACAGTACCGCCCTCTCGTAGAAATAAGCATAATGTTAAGGAGCATCGTCTATTCTAAGCAAAATTCGTAGAACCTTTCCAAACAGAAGATACACCACTTACAGTACGTAAAAAACGCTAAAAATTCCGCCTCCGGTGATACATTTTTGCCTGCTAAAGGGTGTACCGTTTGCTTGCTTTGCTTGCTTGCTTGCTTGCTTGCTTGCTTGCTTGCTTTGCTTTGCTTGCTTGCTTGCTTGCTTGACCGTACACCCTTTAGCAGGCAAAAATGTATCACCGGAGGCGGAATTTTTAGCGTTTTTTACGTACTGTAAGTGGTGTATCTTATCTTTGGAAAGGTTCTACGAATTTTGCTTAGAATAGACGATGCTCCTTAACATTATGCTTATTTCTACGAGAGGGCGGTACTGTGCGTGCATGGCATATAACTAAGATGTGCATGGTGAATGTCGGAATTTAGCGGCTTTAGTAAAGCCGCTAAATTTAGCAGGAAAACTGCCAGCTTCTATATACGTTAGTCGGTCTCCGCTCTGCTAAAACCCTCTAATGACGCGAGTTTCGTGAGACGTCGTGACTTGTGAGCAGTTTCTATTTATAACATTTTTTTTTTTTTTTTTTTTTTTTTTCAGTGACAATGCGTATACATGTCACAAGGTGTAAAAAAGGGCCGCCGCATATCATCGCCATCCGCGGAATGAATTCCCGGTGCGTTCTGGGTTAGCGTGATTATTCAGACGAATATTTGACGGTAAATTCCTGTACGTTCAAGGCTGGAAAAAACTGCCTGGACGGATCTCCACGGTTCGCTGCAAGTGTGAATACCCAATCATGAGAGGGCGCCGCGTTTGAAAGAAGACACGTATACTTTCATTTAGCGAGGAAATGAGCAAAACATTTTTGATGAGGCCGGGGGAAGCTAAAGTCGGAACTAGAACCGCGTAAATAGAGGGAAAACGTACGAAGGCATGAACGGCACGCGGCAAGATTGCTTTGGAAAGCAGGAAGCAAACAAGCAGAAAAAAATTACCGTCACGAGCCGGTCTTTTTCGCTGGACGGTTCATTAAACAACACGACTCTATAGCTATTATGTGTGACCGTATTTCTCGCGTCTCTAACAGCGAGAAAGTGCCACACTGAGAGGTAGATCCAGCGGAAGAATGAACAGCGACAGTGACACGTTTGAAACGAGGTAGTCCATCTCCATCTCAAGCATCCATCTTTTTTATCATTGCTTTTCATAATATAGATTTATCCCAGGGTTGTGAGGCCTCAAATTTCTCTCGAGACCTATCACCGGGGTTCTACACAGCGGACGGCTGCCACATCTCCCACTTTCACCATCTGGACTTTCACCAAGTAATGACTCTCATTTCCACTTATGGACAACAAACAACATTTATGCACGCAGTTTGTGTGACTTCTTGCACATGGCTGCACTCCACACATTCCTGTGACGCTATACCACCACCTTTTATGCCGTGTGGCAAACTCAGCGCCATAAATAAATAAATAAATATCATTGCTTTTCCCCTAAACATTTATTCAAGTACGGCTTTGCATGTCACCTTTGTTTCAATTCATAATGTCAATAGCCTCCATGCAGCATTCGGTATGAGCCTTGGTAAGTTATCTTTATGCAGAAGTCTAGCGAAACATAGCCCATTGTAAAACAGCGCAGAAAAATTAAACAAAGAAAAATGGAAACACGAGTCTTGATTGGGCGAGGTGGTTTCCGTGGTCTATTGTAAGAACAGCAAGGAAAATAGTGCGTTTTAGCTTGTAGAACGTGCTATTTGAAATTTATCATAGAAATCAGCTTACGCAGCTTTCCAAGTTCAGAATCGGGCTTGTTTGCTAACGTTCAAATTTAATCGGGGAATTTTGCTGGTTAAGCCGGAAAAACTGTTGCTGCGGGGCTGGCATGAATGTTCCGCTGGCTGAGTTTGATCGGGTTCGCGAGTTCCATTGGTCGTTTTGAAGCACCCTGCTTTCTCGTAGAGCGCCCTCTCTTGATCCGCCGACCAAAAGAGGATACATCTGGAACTCCGAGGGTCGGCCTAACGTTTTCGGTGTGGCCAGGACGTCGTCAAACGACAAGAGAGTTAGGCTGACTGGGTTCATTATGGAGCCATTCCTGAAGCTACATTTACCGCCATTTCGGGGCACATCCAGAACGAATAGGGGCCTCAGACATTCCTTTGTGGAATATATTCATAGCACGTAAATTTCTAAAGCTGGCAGGAAATCCAAGCGATTGCGGAGTTATCAACTGTAAATTATTTTATAACAAACTTCGACCTCATTGCCTCATATGGAACGGAGTTCTGCAGTAAACTTTTTAAATCATTTCATGTCTGAAGTACTTCTGAAATACTTTTGAAGGACAGACAAAATATCAGCTTTTCTCTTCGCGCAAAAAGAAGCTCTAAAATATGTTTTAAATTTAACACGTTCGGGTATGTCGCGTATATTTTGACTTCTCTCGCACGGTACCTGTCCTTTTTAAAAGAGATGATATACGAACGTAGAAGCTAGGAGGTCTCTGTCACATGATTTACTACATGACAAGGTGCCGTTCCTCTCCGCTTACAAAGCTAGCCCTCGTTGCCACATACGCTATATGCAAGCGCAGTCAACGTCTTTCGCGTATGAAGAGAGAGAAAAAAAAAGAAGGAGTTGGATACATATGCATATGACGTGAACTCGAAGTGAATACGCAATCAACGGACGCGGAAAAGAGCTCTAAGTCAGCTACTTGACCTGGAGGTTTTTATTACAGAAAGGAAAAGATGTATACCCTAGTTTGCCTCAGCGAATTGCTCAGGAAATGCACCTCTCGCCCACCTTCCTGTACCATTAAAAGAAATACTTTGCGCACGAAACGACGTCACGTAGTTTAGAGTAAGCTTTACGGAAATAATAGAAATTGGGAAGACATGACGAAAATTGGAATGCCAGGAGCATAAAATTTCGGGTAGCCAAACCACGCACAATGCAGCAGATTTATTGGTTGTCAGCGACAATGGTTCGCATTACGAAAAGAAGGATGAATCTGTGAGCATGTCTGAAACATGGTCTCAATATGGACTGTAACGTCGGCTTTTGTGATCATCCAGCTGCTCCAGTGTTGTCAGGCAGACAAGCGCTCTTTTAGTGTAGACCATGTTAACAAGACATTTCTCAAAGATGGCAAGCCTTTCAGCTATGTGGCCGGCGAAATGCACTACTTTCGCATTCCTAAACCCTACTGGAGGGATCGTCTGCACAAGATCAAGATGGCCGGCCTCAACGCCGTCTCCTTCTACATCGAGTGGAGTGGCCACGAACCGGAACCGGGACAGTAAAACTTCGAAGACATGTACGACCTAGAGTCCTTCATCGACCAGATTCAGCAGCAAGGTTTGCTGGCCGCGGCACGTCCGGGGCCGTACATGTGCGGCGAGAGGAGCAATGGCGGCCTTCCGTACTGGCTCCTCAGGCAGAAACGGGACATGACTTACCGCACCATGGACAAGGCGTTCATTTCCGCTGTGGACTCTTGGTTCAACAAGCTTTTGCCGATGCTTGAACGTTACTTGTACAAAAACGGAGGCCCCATATTCGCAGTGAAGGTGGAAAACGAGTACGGTCACTACCACCAGTGTGACAAGACTTACATGGAACATCTACTGACCGTGTTGGAGGCACACCTAGGAAGGGACATTGTTTACTTTCGCACCGACTCTGCCACGACCGATCACTACACGTGCGACAGAGTCCGCGACATCATCGCGGCCTTTAACTTCAAACATTCGTGGGACATTGACGAAAGCTTGGCCATTGTGCAGCAGGAGAACATCAAACCGGTGCCTATGATCATCGGCGAGTACTACACCGGTTGGATGGACTACTGGGGTTGGAAACACAGCTATGAGAGTCCAAAGTCCATAGTACGGTCGTACGAAGCTCTGTTGAAGCGTGGCGTCTCTGTGACCTTTTACATGTTCGTAGGTGGCACCAAGTTTGGTTTCACGACGGCCAGGAGTGGGACATGGCCACTGACTACGAGCTATGACTACAGTGCGCCTATTGCTGAGGGCGGTGATATGCGAGTAATCTACTACGACATCCGGAACGTAACACTGCGCTTTATGCATGGAGATGCGCCCGACGGGGACATTCCTCAGAACGCGGCAAAGCTTCAGGTCGGCTCTGTTGAGATGAACGACTACATGTCCTTGGAAGAAGTGATGAATCACTTTCGGGAAAAGGACTGGCTCAAGCGGAAAGAGTCTGCTGATCCAGTGAAATTTGAATACATGGAACAGGACGGTGGGTTCCTCCTTCACAAAGCCATCGCCACTGGGAAGACTGATGAGGAGGGAAAGCTGCATCTACCCGGTCTGGCCGATCGCGCTTATGTGAGGACAGGAGGAAAGCTGTTCCGCTTCTACAACCACGCCGTAAGTGACCGGGACCCCAGCTACAGCAAGACTGTTCCTATACAGAAGGGCGATGTCCTGACCATCCTCGTGGAAAGTATGGGAAGAGAGATGTACGTTAGCTTAAACCACGACATCAAGGTACGTATATGTCGTCGTTGCGCTTAAGAACGAAAGCGCCAATCTGGGAACAACTACCCGAAGCAAAATTCTGTCTTTCCTGTGGAGACACGCCCCTGCTCTATAAAAGCTGCATAGAAACGCTGTAGCTGTCACGCAAGTGTAGTAATGACGTTGTGCCTGTAGATGATAGTCCTGACCAGAATCATTCATGGCTATACATTTGGTATTCGGTCTCTTTCTTGACTAATGATTCACCTTGACCTTGACAGAGCGAAATCGTCTGTGATGCTAGCGATCGGCGCCCCTTCTGCAGTGTGGCGCTGCCATCTCGCAGCCAATCAATAAACTCAGAAATTTAATTGGTGACAATTGTGCGTCTCATTTCAGCCAATCGCACTCAGATGTAAGGCGAGAGAAGAACAAAAGCCTGTGCAACACCACCGTTGCACGGTATCAAAATTTTTGCCGAATTATATTCTGCCAATATTTCTTTATTAATCTATTAACACCCCACTTGTCTTATGTGTGACGTGGGCAGGAATTAATAGCAAACATATTACGTGGCGGGGTGTAAAAATTGGGACAAACCAGTTCTTCCTGCAGCTGCAGCATTCTTATGACTTTTTAGTCCAGTTGCATTCTAGCTCTCTACAGGGGTTCCAACAGGCCACATGTGTACTCCCGCCCAAGGTTTTAACAATATCGATTGTTGCGTCTCCAACTGCAGCACGTAGAATACTTCTCTCCGCTTTGCAGGTTCCTCATTCGTATAGAAATTTAACACATTGCGTAGTAACAAATGGTCCCTTTACTACAATAGCAAATTAGGATGGGAGGTTTGCTTGAATCCGTCAGAATAAACTTAAAATTCCCATCCTTTGCCGCGACAAAGAGGCAATTCAAGCGGCGCATGTAGTAGCAGTTGTCATCCATTTCGCTTCATTTCGACAAAGTAACGGTCTAAAACTGGAAGTGTCTGCGAATTAACTTTGTTAAGTAGATGCTCCGCAAAAACCGTTGCGACGTATGCTGCTTGTTTAGTTTATATCGCACCAGAGGATGCGGATTTTAGGTTATTTCTGAGTGAATCAGGCAAGTAGAATGCCATTTGAAAAGCAGGCCCTTGTAAGTACCACTTCGAGCGCTAAATTAGAGCACAAATTTGCAAGCGGTGTAGCTGATAGGCGCATCATATACGTTACATTTAGCGATGCAACACTTGAGGTCATTAAAAATTTGGGAGGGTGTACATTTAATTGCTATGCTTTTCCTCGAGTTTCATCCAACAATTGTGACGTCATCGTTCTTTGTACAGCGTTCCAGTGGCCTCATTCGATTTATCGTTGGACACATAGCACACAGTCTCAAATGCCCTCAGTACGTTTTTCACTACCAATCAGTCTTATCGTGAGGTCATTTCCACAAGCATGAATACAAAACAAACAGCAATTGCATTCCAGTTATGTTCATTAGTAGCACCTATGATACAACATTAGCAAACAAATAAAGCAGACTGGCAGTGGCAAAAAAAGGCAAGCGCACAAGCTTTCCTTGGCAGTGGCGAACAAATGAATTTACAGCACACTCACCATATCGCACAATGGCACACTGGTATCAACCGGTAGCAGGGACGGCTATTACGTAGTTACCATTTACTCATCAAGCACACTGTCTTAGAGGCGTAGAAAGATAACGATGCTGGCAATATCATGACTCGGCCGATTGATTTTTCTGTGTCAAAAAGGAACAAATCTTTGTAGGTGTCATTATGACAGCTTTGCTCGTAGTGAACAAAAGTGCTTATGTCAATATGGCTGTTTTAGTGAGTACGCTACGTTTCTTTTTTCCAGTTTACGTTTTTTTTTTTTCTTTGCGTAGTTTATGTACAGTCAAATGTGCGACTGAAAAGGCATGTTTTGTTACTAATTTGATCCGTCTTTTTTTCTGCGTAAATTGGGTTTTCACTTATTCTCATTGTTCCTAGGTAGAGTGATACTGAGGTGTGTTACCGCTGGCCTGCTTTATCCGATGAATTCAGCCTCCGCTTTTCAATATATTCCGCACATTCCTTTATCGCTCTCGTCTGATCTGCTCGGGAAAAATGTAGTGCGCAGTTCTTTCGGGTGTTAGAGCTGGCGCATCTCTGCCTGATAGACAGCAAGTCTGAGCTGCGAGACACTTCAGCTAGTTCCGTTGCTATCATGACAAAATGCTAAACGTGGGATGACTAAATGCTGGTCTAGCTGTAACCTGACACAGATCTCCGTGTAGAGTCTAGCGCCTTTTACTTGTAGCGTTTCGAGTAAACCTACTTGCGCGGCGGAACCCGGTTAACCAAGCATGCGACTTTGGAGCTCTTCTTTGGTTCTTTGCACTCATTGGGGGTCTTTTAACCGACTTTATACTGGTGAATAGCAAGCAGACGGTAATAAAGCAGGCAAATGAACACCAGTGGATGGCCCCTTAAATAAGAACCGGAATAAGCTTGTTCATTCTAGATTTCCATGCAGGGTCTCCGACGCGTTCTCGTGAATGACGTTGAAATCCTGGATTGGACCACCGAGGTCGTGCCGATGACAAGCAACCGAGACATCACCGAGCTGTTGAGGATAATCCGGGGCCCGGGAAACGGCACTGTTCCGGGCTTCTTCCACGGAAGGTTCACCTTGCCCCAGGGGCAAGAGGTCCTGGACACCTTCCTGGACCCCACGGGTTGGAAAAAGGGCATTGCCTTCGTCAACGGCTTCAACCTTGGTCGGTATTGGCCGGTATTGGCCGGTTGCTGGTCCTCAGGTAAGTGAAAAAAGATATCGTTGGAGACCCATATAAATTGTCAATTCACGCGCACGCACGCACGCACACACACACACACACACACACACACACACACACACACACACACACACACACACACACACACACACACACACACACACACACACACACACACACACACACACACACACACACACACACACACACACACACACACACACACACACACACACACACACACACACACACACACACACACACACACACACACACACACAAAGAAAAAGGTTCGGAATATACATCTTACCATGAAAGCGCACAGTGAATAAAAAAAAAGACATTTAATTACGTTGTATTTCATCTTACCGTGAAAGTGCATAGTTAATGATGCATCTAAAAATACATTTAATTACGCGGTATTTGATTTGTTAGCGTTAAATGAAAGTGTTTGCTTCTCATTTTCGTACAATAATTTGCCGACGAGGAATCGCCAGAGTAATTCTGCGATGCTCCGGTATCGAACCGATACACAAGGTAAAGATTCCAGCAGATCTAAAGCATTCATTTCATTTAATTTTATTTTTATTTCATTAAAGGCCCCTTTGGAGAGCGTTACATATCGGGTGGGTAGAAACGCTGTCTCATCACGTATTGAGCCTTTTCAATGAACGGGTTCTCCTTACGACGCAGTGTTCGTTAACACGCGGTCTTGCAGAGCGCGCCGTGTATGCAGCCAGACATTTGCATTACATTCACGTAACCATCCTGTGATTACTCTTTCCCCTGAGCTTTCATTCAGACTGCGCTTGTTCTTTCATGCAAAGGTGACAAAATTTACACGTGCAGAAACCACAAATGACAGATTTCTTTCGTATCTGGAATGTCTTTTCAGGTAACTCTGTACGTTCCGGCCACCGTGCTGAAGGCGCACCCGGAGGAGAACCACGTGATTCTCTTTGAGGGGGCGGCCGCCAATCGAACTATGAAGTTCGTGGACAAGCCGTTGTTGGACGCAGAAATAGAAAACCCTAGCCTGTAAGGACATCAAGGAAGAACCACGTTGCACTCCAATATCACCACTGTACAAGAACGTCGTCTCAATGCTGCCTACCTGGAAAGAAAGAAAGAAAGAAAGAAAGAAAGAAAGAAAGAAAGAAAGAAAGAAAGAAAGAAAGAAAGAAAGAAAGAAAGAAAGAAAGAAAGAAAGAAAGAAAGAAAGAAAGAAAGAAGCGTCAGTAAGGGCGTCGTGATTTTTACGATCCGAGTTTCTTGCAAGCATAAGAAGGAAGTTGGACGAAGACAGTGCATAAGCATCCTGGACATTGCCTGCGAGCGCAATATCCCAGAGAAACTATTGATGGTGAGCACCTGGCCAGAAGACAAAGAAGAGTCTTAAAGATGTGATCTGAATAAAATCGTGTCAAGAAGGAACACAGTGTGCTGCCTATCCTAGAGTCATTACAAAACTAACGACCCTCGATTGCCCCTTCCTCTCACAAAACCATGTTAGAATGGAAACGCGTCAGTAAGAAAGAAACAATCAGAAAGAGAATTATTTGTAGTGTTTGATGTTCAGCAAAGATGCGCAATTGGCCGTGGACCAGATATAAGTCCTAAAAAGCCACCCAAAGGAAGTATACAAGCTAGGAGAGCCATAACAAGATTTCGAATAAAATGTTTACTCAAGTTTTGAAATTCGTGCCTTCCTAATAAAACATAGAGTGCCATAAAGCTTGAAAGTTATATATGCAAGTGTCAGCGACCCTTATCCACATCACGCGACCGAGGAGAGGAAACTCAATGAATTTAAGAGCTTTATTTTTATTTATCTTTCTAGCACGAATGCTGCTCGTCAGTCAGTGGCTACTATATGCCGGCAACTATAGTCATGTGCTGCTAGGCTACACTGCAGGCTACCCACGCGAACCTATGCTGCTTTCTTTTAGCAAGCATGTTCGGCTTGACCACCTGGAGTATGGTTAGAATGTACCACAGTTAACGCTTCATCTCACAAGCACACGAAATCTCGGACGCTGAACACGGCTATCCGATGGTCTTGTATCCGCCATGGCGATACAAGACCATCCGCACGCCTTTGCTATGAGCTTCATAAAAAGACTAGAGGAAGCCACGGACGCGAGAAGAGACTTGATACTAAGTTGTAGATGCATTTGAGGGCTGCAGAAGAAGGTGGATGAGATACTTAAAGCGGCAGCTTGCTGTAAAACACTTACAACTGCCTCCCAAGGATAGGACTCGTCCGTCTCTCAATTGAAACTCCAACAGCCTAAACTGCATGAAGCCATGAGCCCGTGTACAGCAACATGCTTTCATACGAGTTGGTCATCGTCCGGGTAAGTACACTTGACGCAGGACGAGTACAAAACGCCAGCAGGAAAAGCAGATTATAAGGATGGTAAGAAATGTTTTTAGCAATTTGGCAGTATCGTATCTACAGGGTCGTCCACTGCAGGGACCACGCTCTATTCAAAGCGCTGTTATGTCCTTACACGGCTGTACACCGCGCATGTACAAATGAACATAGATATAGTGCGTGGACTGTCATTTTGCTTCGATGCGAAGTCATTTTGCTTCGATGCGAAGTCACTTTGTTTCGATGCAGTACACTAAATGGTGTACATTATTTTTGCTCTATAGTCTTAGATGAGGAATTCCAACCAAGACCGTCTTTAAGAGACGTCACACTGGCTAAGAAGTATTGGTGACCAGATAGATATCTGGCAGCGTATTTTAGGCGCGTTAAAGCATATCTGAAAATAACCATCTTGGGATCCCTAATTATGCAAACATATTCAAGAAATAGGGGTTATAAGGAGTGAAGTACAGAAGTGTTTTGTCATTATGTGGCGTTTTATTCAAATTACCGCTCAGGACAGGACTTTTCCAATATAATGGCGTCCTCCGAACTTAAGCACACTGCACAGGTGCGAAGTGTTAGTACGCTATACTCGTCGTATGACAGGACGCTAAAAACGTCAACTTGTCAATCCGTTTCGCACTTTGCTTAAAGGAAAACGATTTCTGAGTCGACTGCCAAAACGGTAAACAAAGTAGAATAGTGAAAAAAATGCTCCCACTCTCTCGAAGAGTGAATACGTAATCAAGAAGTTGTACGATGTATTTGCGACGTCTCCTACTCTTTTGCTTGTCCTTGTTTCGACAGAAACGCAAGATAAAGAAAAATAGTTTTATTTTCACAGTAACTCGACTTCTAAAGGAGGGGAAACAATAAGAAGACATTCTCTTTGCTGGGAGATACTGCTCCTAAAGGAAGAAAAAAAAAAAAAGAAAAGAAAGTGCTTACTCGGTGGACGCGCTACCCACAAAACATAAAAAAAAACAAAAAAAAACAAGGGAAATAAACACAGCTGCAGGACGACAAAATTTTCAAGTATTTCTCACACGCCGTACTAGAATATTTTCAATTTACACTGCTTATTGGACACATATTTATTTTTATCAGGAGGTGCTATTGTTACGCAATTGGACATCCAGATGCAGTCGCTTCTGAAGGCCTGAGGATTATTTTATTGTGAGCCCCCGTGATAACCGTTATTTTAACAGCTTGTGCAACGAAATTGCTGCATTAAAACGACGTCTAATCGGGCCCTAAAATAATGACTCTTCTGATTTTGTCTTGCAACCGTTTGATACTGAGTATATAGTATAAAGATATTGACCACATGTCGATCATCTCGATGACGAAAATATCTCTGATCACCTATTTTCCTGCTGAGGAGAACGGCGATGAGATCACAGGAGGATGATGAGAAGGAGGAGCTACGACATCATAAGACTCAAGCGTCACGATCGTACTGTTGATTTGGACCTTAGCTAACTATCTGAGCAGCCTTAATGTGCTGAGACGAAAGCAAGAAATGTAAGAAGATGCAAGCTTCGATGATAGCTCGACCAGTCAGTTTCGTTAAAGCGTCGGCTGCACTTCCGGCGGTACTCTGGTAAACAACCTGATATAATAAATCTGTTCCCACTCTGATGTTGGCCTTTCCTAAGTCTAGCACAATCAGCAAGCCAAGAATAAATTATTTCTTTCTACTTTCGAACTAACTAAACTAACTTAAGCGGGTACTAACTGTTGCGTAAGCTCGGTACTGTTAAATGTGAATACGTATTTTATCCTTATCGCCAAATATGCCTCTCGATCGGGACAGGAGACAACAGGAGGCTGATGGATTCTAGAAAAACAGACAAAATCTAATTAACTTTCTTTCACGAAGAACCAATCTGGCTGCGACTTTGTAATACTTGTGTTAGCTATGCATATTCAACCCCGTGGCACACCACTCACGATATTCTAGGCTTTTTTCAGTGGTACCAAATGAAAGAAAGCATCCACCTAAACTAGGACCTCAGGCACAACATCTGCGACCACGGGAGCAGTTCAAATAACTGTAACGAGACCCAGCTGCTGGTAATCAGTCACCCAAGCGGCAACCCGAATCAAAGAAAAATGGATCTCGCTTGTTTGCCCCGGTATCATAGCACGTGAATGGACTCCGTCAATAGGGCAAAACGAGGACTTCCGCACTCGCCGCAGTTTCTCAAAAACCGACTCCGCTGCATGGCAAGAAAGACTTTCTGGCACGCCGTGCCGAACGCAGACTCCCGAAACGGGCAATTGTCGAACAAAAGAAAGAAAGAAAAAAAGTGCGTGATAAAAATGAAATCTCAAAAACGAAAGTACCGTGAAGAATAACACTTTGACTTCACCAAACTATTAGTTGCAAGAATATTACCTGGATTGGCTGCCGCAGGGCAATGCGTCAACATTAAGCGCGTTCGTTTGCGAAAAAGGATTAAATAAGCAAGAAATCCGTTTTGAAGAGGAACTTTGCGCAGCGGGTAGAGAAGTTTTTAGGCTAAGTCTGAATACCAACAAAAGTATTTTCTTGAAGCTTTATTGCACATATAGTAAAATCAGATGCATGATTACATCAAGCATCCGGATCTCATTCTGTTAGCCGGGCTTCCCGTTTTATTTTCATTTTTTTTTGTCACTGGTAAATTTATAAAACAGACTAAAAGTAAAAACTTCCACAAATGTTCATAATGGACAGCGTTTTAGGAGCGGCATCTTGGAGAGGCATTTCACCCTTGCATTTATGCGCTCTCTCTATAGTCCTATATAGCGAGCAAGCAGTAGGCGACAAGGCCTATTTGTAGCCATTGTACCTCTGGGGAAAACGTTTTCAGTCACAATGGCAAATTTTGCGACTGAGCACGACATCAAAACCCTTCCAAATAGGCCTAGGAACTTCCAGCACGCAAATGTGCCGCCATATCCAAGCAACAGAGTTTCAAGAAAGGCTCTATTTGTGTTTCCCGAGCGGCATCAGTTTGAGAGATGCCGACGATGAGAAGAAAGCGGCCTTAAAATGTATAGTATAGAAGTCTTGTGGTGCATTGCGGGAGTGTTCATCGCCTACATCTATGTCGCATTCAGTGAGGAAAACCGCTCTTTCGTCATCGACCACGAGAACAAACGGTTCCTCAAAGATGGGGAGCCCTTCCGGGTTGTTGCTGGAGAGATGCACTACTTCCGGGTACCTCGGGCCCACTGGAAGGACCGGCTGTTCAAGATCAAGATGGCGGGCCTCAATGCCGTCTCCTTCTACATCGAGTGGAGTGGCCACGAGCCTGAACCGGGGCAGTACAACTTCCAAGTAAGAGTGCCCCGATTCTCACAACCGAGATGGACCAATCCCAATAAGCTTATGGCGCATGCGCACTTCTGGCGCGTCGACCATTATGTTTTGTATTCTTCAACGGCTCACTTATTATTTCAGGCTTGAGGTAAAATTTAGACAGATTCCGGATCTTTGTAACTTACAACAGGGAGTTTCATTAGCTAGGGTTCTCCCAGGCGAAGTTTGTGCCGCAATCTTCGAAGCGGTATCTTTAAAAAGAATTCACTGTATGAATAAAACGTGCATTTCTTCCCGGGGACGCAACAAGAAAACAAGCACTTGCAACAAGCGTTCCTTGTCTCAAATTGAAAACTGCTACAGGACGGTTTTTGAAATTATTTATATTGCTGAAAATCAAACTAGCGCACTTCAAAACAAGGACACAGGGAGAGAACGACCTGTGTCCTTGTTTTGAAGTGCGCTAGTTTGATTTTCAACATGAATTACCAACTAGCCCGTTCTTCCACCCTTGCAATTTATATTGCTGTTAGTCGTTGATGGAGGCGTCGCTCTAAGATCTGCGCTTCCACGCACAGTCGTAGTTCTGCGTCCAATTACAAATATTGTTACCGGAATAATATGCGGCAGTGGAGACGAGATGAAATTCTTATCAGGTTATGTCAGTCCAATGAAATGTGATCGGACAGAACGTAGAGTTTTTTCATGCCTTGAAAACTCAGCTTGAAAGAAGAGTTTAGTAAAGTCTGCAGTGCTTCCCTCGGTGATAATTAATATGTTATGCGTGGGCTGTGTTACCAAATTTGACACTGAAATCATAGAAGCTCCACTAAAAGCCGAGCTGATGTTTGCATATCGAGCCACGTTCGAGACGCCAGACGTGAATTCGTGGTGACACTTCAGATAGCTAATTTGTGGTGTTGTGAATTAGTGCCTAACGCCAACACTATGAGTAGAATTCATGAAGGCAAGCATACTGGCAGGTTAGCGATTCTACCCATCCAGTAGTTTACGCTCATAAATCTGCGCCATTGAAAACTGTGTTCAAGCACTACTTGTGCCGTACCACTATATTCAGGGCATGTACGATCTGGATGCGTTCCTGAAGGAAGTCCAAGAGCAGGGCCTCCTAGCCATTGTAAGACCAGGACCATACATCTGCGGCGAGAGAGACAACGGTGGACTGCCATATTGGCTGCTTAGGGAACACCCTGGAATGAAGTACCGATCCCGGGACTGGGACTTCCTGCATGACTTGGACCGGTTTGTACAGCTGTGTCATTTTTTTTTCTTTCAATAAATAACCTCGCACACTGCTCCTAAAAAGTATATTTCTTAATGCGTGGCACTTCAGTTCCTTTTTTTAAACGCGCATTAAAAAAAAAGAAAAAAACACAGTTTTGTTCGCGCGAGACGACAACAATGTTCAGGTGTTCTTGCTAATCTAGCGATATTTCCTTAAACGATGACCAACTCGAAAGCTCCTATTCGCTGAAAGTAATAGTGTAACGTGGTTTCAACGAGTTCCGGCGATTAACTTTAGTATCACGGCATCCAGTTGAGATATACTAGTGTAAATCAAAACCCGCACCACACTGTGGCGCGTTCGTGCAGCCCAACGCCTTAGTTAGGCTTAGCTAGTTCAGTTCAGTCGTTCAGTCGTGTCCGACTCTTCGTGACCCTATGGACCATGTCACGCCACGCTTTCCGGTCTCTCACTATCTTCCTAACATCGCATAACTTCATCTGCATGTGCCTCGAGGATGCCATCTAACCATCGCGTTCGCTGCCTACCCCTTCTCCGGTGACCCTCAACCTATCCCAACATCAAATCTTTCTCCAGCGACTCCTCTCTTCTCATCAGATGACCAAAGTAGCTGAGCTTTAACTTTAGAATTTGACCCTCCAATGAGCAGTGAGGGTTTATGGTCGATAATATCGACTGATTTGATCTTCTAGCCGTCCAAGGAACTCTCAAGAGTCTCCGCCAGCCCCACAATTCAAACGCGTCAATTCTTCGGCGGTCTGCTTTTTTCACAGTCCAACTCTCGCATCCCTAACCCTAGCAATTTTCCGCCGACAGGTGGCTGGGCAAGCTGGGTCCCGTGCTGAGGCCGCACACGTACGAGAAAGGCGGGCCCATCGTACTGGTCCAGCTCGAACATCAGTACGGCTACTATGGCAACTGCGATCCCTTGTACCTGGAGCATCTACTCACCATGCTCGAAGTTCGGCTGGGCAAGAAGGTGGTGTTCTTCCGCGGCGGCCCAGTGGTCAAGGCACAGCACAACTGCGAAAAAGTGCGCGACGCCCTCGTAACTGGCTACATGACGCCCCGTCAGGTCCCAGCCGTGCTGGCGCCCATCATAACATCTTCGCAGGTGAGACATTTTTCCCGAGAATTTCACATCCCAAGGAGCACAGCCGAGCACCAGGCCAGGGAAAATATTTTCCCCTCACAACACTGATTTATTTTTACATCACTTGTTTTATTGTTATTTCTTTTCTATGGTCCCTGCAACTGGCCACCGAGGCACGAAAAGATCTTTATGCAGTCCGCATAGCGAATGAGTCTGAGGCCCCTGTTCTACACTATCCCCAAGTTTTGCAATCAATTCATTCACGTTTCAAGAAGTAAAAATTAAGCCGCACTATTCAGCAAGCGACACATTGAGATCCATGCAGCCTAACGCGACTCATTAAGGAGCAGTTCGAAGGAATACAGCTACACAACAGACTCGTCTGCCAGGCACTTCACATGCAGGTCTCTCCAGGTCCGCTGTTCATCAGCGAGTACTACACGGGTGGGATGGACTACTGGGGCTGGCAGCACATGGGAAGAGCTCGCGAAATGGTGGTGAAGACCTTCAAGACGCTGATGCAGATGAACGCCTCGGTGTCTTTCTACATGTTCCATGGAGGAACCAACTTCGGGTTCACGGCCGGAAGCAGCTTGAAGCACCCGCTGGTGACCAGCTACGACTACGGGGCGCCTCTCAGTGAAGCTGGAGACCCCACAGATTTGTACTACGACATCCGAAACGTCACTAGTATGGTAACATACTCAGTTCTGTACTGTTCTATAACTGAATGAAGACTGCAACTTTGCTCAGCTTAATGAGTGGCTATATATATATAGGCAAATGAGGGGCTCGTTAATAAAGCATTTAAAGGAGTGAACAGTCTCAGAGTGCAAGGCAAACTTTTTTTTTTGTTATTATTCATACTGCTGACATTTACGGGAATGTTTCCGTGTGTTGATAATTGGAATAAAGAGCATTAAATGCAAAGCGGAAGGAAAAACAACGCGCCCACCATCGGCGCGTTGTTTTTTCCTTCCGCTTTCATTTAATGCTCTTTATTCCAATAATCAACACACAGAAACATTCCCGTAAATGTCAGCAGTATGAATATTTAAAAAAATAAAAAAAAGTTTGCCTTGGACTCTGAGACTGTTCGCTCCTTTAAATGCTATATATATATATATATATATATATATATATATATATATATATATATATATATATATATATATATATATATATATATATATATATATGTGTATGCATGTGTATGCATGTGTGTGCGTGTGTGCGTGTGTGTGTGTGTGTGTGTGTGTGTGTGTGTGTGTGTGTGTGTGTGTGTGTGTGTGTGTGTGTGTGTGTGTGTGTGTGTGTGTGTGTGTGTGTGTGTGTGTGTGTGTGTGTGTGTGTGTGTGTGTGTGCGTGCGCGCGCTCGGGTAAGCAGGACTAGTGCTCAGATGCCTGTGAGCGATCAGCCTTATGTATACAGTGTAGATAATGCTCATGTCAATTAATGTTGGTTTTACAGTTTGTTACAGAGCGCGACCTCAAGAACTCATTTCTCACCGCAGAGTTAAAAACGAAAGCAGAATTACTTGCATATAGCTGCGGGGTTTAAATGGGAGGACGAAAGTAAACGGCGCACGCTACTCGCGCCCATTTTGTTATTATTATTTATTTGAAACTAGCGGGTTCGGTGCGTGCCAATAGGTGGTCAGGGTGGGGGAATATTCGGTTTCAACGATGTTTCCTCAGATTCGATAAGGAAGGCATAATTGCACTGAAAGCGGACAACGGTTGTTCCGTTCTTAAAAGAAGCAACTCTGCACAATTAACTAGAGTTTTTAAAAAGTAGAATTTTTACAATAAAACATACAAATCAGACGCTGGGGTTGATGGCCTTCGTTGAATACGTGTTTAAAACACCTACTTAGAGTAAAATATTGTCCTTAATTCGCTCATGCACGCTTGTCTACATAGCAGTACAGTAAGTAGCTTATACTCACGCAAGAGAGTACATAATTCTCAGCCTGGATACATATTCATTTCGTTGTTTCATAAGAATGTTACGTAGTATTAAAAAACGTATTAACCGCAAACTGTTCTCTTGTAATGTCCCGGACACTATCGCGCAGCACTTGCCTATCCCCGAAGGTGAGCCGCCAGGCCCGTCGAAGAAGATGCGCGCCGGTCCCGTAGAGCTCGACACATACGTGTCCCTGGAAGCAGTGATGATGCACTTCCGGGAAAAGAACTGGCTCAAGCGGATGGAGTCCGTGGACCCCGTGAAATTCGAGAAATTCGGACAGGCCTACGGCTTCGTGCTGTACAACACAACAGTGTCGTTCGTTACAGCCCCCAGGACGTTCCTGCAGTTTTTCGAGCTCGCAGACCGGGCGTACGTGTACGGTAATGGAAAGGCTCTCGTCTTCTATAGTTTCGTGGTCAGTCACAAGCTACCCAAGACTGGAGACTGGGTGCCGGCAGCCAAGGGCCGGCCTATGACCATCCTGGTCGAGAACATGGGCAGAGAGGCGTACACCAAAACGTTCACCGATCCAAAGGTACACACCTAACGAAGTTCTGCAGCGACTAGCAGCCGCAAGGGTTAAGCGTTCCAGCTATAGCAAAGCGAATTTACTTCTTCGCGATTATCGCGCATTATGAGAAGTATATTAGCACTGAAATTATAACAAGTGTCGGGCCCTCTGTATGCGCCGTAACGCCCCTAACTGCTTTTGTTTGTCGATATAGCAGTCATATTGTCGTATAGCAGCAGACATAGCGGGCATAGCCATGCTATGCCCGTGCTAACCGTGTCAGTTCCTGAAGGGGAAGAAGACGAAGATCGTGTGGAGTGCGCGTGGTTCTGGGCCGCCACTGCTTTGCCTGGTCAAGCGCCTGTTCTCTGCCTCCTGCGCCTCAGCGACCCAACCCCGTCCTTGACCCTGTCCTTCTGGACCGCCGTCCGGGTAGCGAAAGAACCCGTGACAATATTTCATGAGGTACAGAGTGGAACACAATATCTGTTACTGCTATATGGCGTGTTGACAGGTCAGCCTGCATTTTTATCTTGGAAGGCGCCGGTTGTTTGAGCGTGCAGCTAACAAAACCGGAGACTAAACGCGGGAGCTTCTTGCTAACATCAAACGCGAGGCATTTTAAAGCTCGATCACGCTTAATACCTTCGTTATTGTCGAATCGCAAGCGGCTAGCTGAGGAGCGGAAAGGCGGTCGGAACCAAGTACAGTGTGGTGGGCAACTGATGCAGGGCGTACCATCCATCAAGAGTGTGTTCTTATTTACGCGAAGCTTTCATTAGCAAGATAACTGTGACTAGCAAGCTAACTGTATATACACATCTGAATGAATAGACTGACACAAGGAAATCACTGTCGGGCAGGAATCATTTCTAACCGGTTAAGAACGAAATGGGCGACAGAGAACGGCGATGCCACCACAGCCAATGAATACGTAAATGCTTGCTTGAAACTGCAGATTAAGGCTTCCGCAAGTGCGTGTTACGCGCCAAAACCGAAACCATTATTTTGTCATGGGTGCTTCAATACAACGGTCTATAGACTTTCTATGTGCCTTTTACAGACTCTATAGTCGTCATTTTTGCCTATTCTGTGTACTAAACAATCTAGAGATTATAGTCAAATGTCTGTAGATCACTAAATTTGTTTTCTTAGTAGGCAATCTATATGCTATCCGTAAAATAAAGGTTGTAGCAACGTTGATTTCATTTCGTCTAAGAAATATCTATAGACGCTCTTCAATTTGTCAATAAAGAGTACATAAACGCAAGTCTAAGGAGAATATAAAGCCACAAATGTATAAGTATTCTACAAATCTTAATCAAGGAAATATCTATAGAAAACAAGAAAAATATCTAAAAATTTGAGTAAGAAAAATTTCGTAATACTGCGTGCACATGCAACGCAGGGAATAGAGAAAAGCCGAATCCACCCCCACCCCCCCCCCCCCTTCTACTTTCTGCTGGGTTCAATTTAGTGGCGAGAAACTTACTGGACAGGGCGTCTACTACACATGCCTACGACAATATTTAACATTAAATGCTAGGTTTTTCTCGCCTAAAACAGTTTCAGAGATATTCGGTTGTCTCCACATGACAAAATTAATGATTAGGTTCAGTACAGACAGCTTTGAGTACAGAACTTGACAGTAACATCACTACATAAGCTTTCAAGTGGTCTGATATAGGAACTGTTCGAGATGAGGAGCTTGCACCTCCGAAACTGACTGTATGAGTAAAGTGAAGAGAGAGAGAGAGAGCGATGGCATGCCAGGCGGCTGCATATCTAAAACATGGCAATATTGCTGTCAGCATTGACCCAGCACCAATTTTTAAGGATGCTTGTGTATCACTAAAATGGTAACGTAATACAACCAACAGTCGACGTTTCCTGCATTTGTTTTTCCGAAATGGCAATGACGTGCAGAACTCTGTAAGAACGACAGAACATGATAAGATATGCCTGATTGGGTTGTATTAAATATCACATTTACTTTGCGACGTACTCCGTAACAATTGTTGCGTGCTTTTCTTCCATGCACAATGTAATCGGGGAGTGCTAACTTTCGGTGATATGACAAATAACTTTATTTAGGAATGGCAGGTCTACCAGTCTAGCATGATGATTTGATTTCAGTGTCATCGCGGGGCAGCCACTACCGAAATTGACCAAATTTATCTAGAAGTAAATGCGTTAAAGTAGGGGCTATTTCATTCAAAGAATAATGCTCATTATTCATTAGCGTCCTCCTGAGCGTAGCAGTACTGCTACGAAAGAAAGCGCTACAGGTTTCTCAGATGTTTCGCAGTTGAAGCAGAAATTATCCACTTTCGAAAATATGAATGTTGACCCATCGCCTCTCCGGATCGGCTGCAACAGAATAGAAATTTTGATTCAAACTGCGTAGTTCTAGAGATGTGACTGCTGCCGTTTCAACCACACTAAATTACAACAAATGTTAGCAGCTGTTCACCATGCGTAACAGCGTCATTTGCAATGAACAACAATGGCAATTTCCGGACCATTCACACTCGGCATCAAAATTTAATGGGGGGCGAGTCCCTCTCTCTATCTCTATTTCTCTGAAGGCTGGAAACTCCCTCGCAACAATACAGGAACTATCCCATGTTTCCGCACAAAACTAATATGCTCAGGCTTTGACTGCACATTTTATACGCTGGATGAGATAGAAAATTTTTTTTTTCGCAGCCTGGTGTGCCTTTTAAGCCACTTTCATAATAAACTTTAGTTGGAAGTGCAGCATTCGTCCTGTCGTGTGTGTTTTCTTCTTGTCGTTGTTTTATTCGTGCTGCGAATGTGTTTTAATATGGACCATATCATGGAAAATGATAAGCATAACCTCTTGATTTTGTCGCGTCCAGTTTCTGCTATTACACAACCGGACTGAGAACCGCTAGAGCTTGTGAGTGAAATAACGACTCTCAGACTTTCCTGGTGACTTCGCTGCTCGACTCGACTCTTTTCTGTCAACAGGGGTTCAAGTCTGTCACGCTCCAGGGTATACCGCTGAAGAATTGGACCATTGAAGCTGTTCCTTTGGCGACTACCGAGGATATTAGGAAAATACAGGAAAAACTCGAAAAGAACGCAAACGGAACTGTTCCAGGCTTCTTCGAAGGTACCTTCACTTTGCCTGAAGGCCAGGAGCCTTTGGATACATTCCTGGACCCCCGTAACTGGACCAAGGGTGTCGCCTTCGTTAACGGCGTCAATCTGGGTCGTTATTGGCCCGCCACGGGGCCTCAGGTCACGCTTTACGTGCCCGGTCCTTTCCTTAAACGCCACCCTGAAAAGAACAGTATTATGTTTTTTGAGATCGAAGGAGCTCCCGCCGTAGGCGCCCGCACTGTGGTGTTCGTTGATCGCCCATTTCTCAATATATCTCTTCCTTTTCCGAAGCCATGAAGAAGTGTAGCCGCTCTGTGAAGATAGGTATGCTTAAACAAGAACGAAACGACAGAATGCACATGCATGCTCTTGGGGAATTCGTTTGAACGGCGGCACGATGTACGATGCAACAGGGATGTGTACCTGAAAACAATGTCAAAGCATAGAAAGCCTTCATGTGGTCAATCAGGTTTCAGCGCGGACAAAATGTCATTAAACTTTTTCATAGCTAACCAGCCCGCTTCATGCTCAAGGTTGCCTATTGCCCTCACCTCCTTTGTTGTTTTCGTCATTTTTTTTTTTTTCAGAAACTAGAAGCATTTCATTAACGCTGCTAAAGCAGTTCTCTAAAATCGAACGACAATGCCACGCGCTATTCGAGTATTCGCATTGTGGGGCAATCACAGGATAAACCTTTTCCCATACCTTTCACGTGTATCGTAGAATAAATCCTTTCCGCGGTTTGCGAACTGGCGCCATATGCAGACGCTGGTTAGACAAACTAATTTTAAAACACGCAAAAAGAAAATAGATTGGTGGCTCACTTTTTTGTTGCCACGAAATGGCATGATGTGATTATTAGGTTAAACTGTGCCTAACAGTGGGTGGATGATTATACGTACGGGAATTCGTCCACACGCATGAAAGTAGGTAGTAAGGAAAACCTAAATAAGGATGAACTAGACCAACGAACGAACCGTGGAACACGTGCTCAAATTAATCCCGCAAACAGGTACTGGTAACTTCAGCGTCGGGCAAAGGTGTAAAGGTACCTGCACAGGATGAACAACCATATCGCGCCCTATAGGTCATTGGGACATCATTTATTGACAATCCGCGTTCTACGGCTGGAGATAATAAGTAAGCGTCACCAAACTACGCCATTCTTTTCGAATCAATATTTATTTATTTATTTATTTATTCATTCATTCATTTATTCGTGATCCTACAGAGCTGTTGGGCATTACAGTGGGGGGTATATCTCTAACAAAGCAAGATGCAATCATACATGCAGCAAATATTATAATGTCTCTTGGCAATACATGACAGCAGTGCACAATTTCCAACTTATATCTCGGCGCGCAGTACAGCCATTAAACTGCTTAGAAAAAAAAAAGAATAAAATAAAGGGAAATAAAGTCTAAGTGTTCAATGCTAAAAAGAAAGCGTCATTGAATAAAATAGAAACCACGGAAACTGGCAAATTATTTCAGTCTTCCATCGTTTCCAGAAAGAAAGAATGTTTAAAAGAATTAGTTTTACATTGAAATGGTTTAACCTTATTTGGTTGGTCTCTTCTATGCGATACACAGCTTGAGGGTCGAAGGTAGTTTAATTTCGTGATGCCAGTGCAATCATGAAATACATTGTGCATTAATTTAAGACGAAAATATTTTCTTCTATATGGCTCCCCTGTCATAATCCTATGCTTTGTTTAACATGAATAATACTTAGATTTTTACCATAATTACTTAAGACAACGGGGGCAGCATGGTGTTGGACAAGTAAAAGTTGAAATTCGTTTTTAATCGTTGTGGTTAATCCCATACAGCGCACGCGTACTCCGAAATGGAGCGAAAGTTTGAGAAGTAAACCCTTTTTTTTTTTTTTTTTTTTTTTTTTAAAGAACGGAAAACGGGTTTAGAAATTGCGATGAAGGAACCCAAGCATTTTTGAACTTTTCGATAATGTATAGTCGACGTGCCTGTTTCAAGATAAGTTTGATGTAAGGATTACACCCGCATATTCGAACTCATGCACAGTTTTCGTTAACACACCGTCAATAGTATCAGCAAAGTTAGGCGGTTGAACACGTCATAAAAATGGCATATGTACAACTTTCTTCAAGTTATTATCCATCTTCGATACCCGGTAGCAATCGACAATTGAATCAACATCTGTTTTGTACAACACACGATCATTCGCTAAATGAGTGCTGGCTGTAACCTCATCCTATATCACAACGAAAGCTATCGCGCATCAAGGAAGCACTGCTTTACTCGACACTGCAGTGGATACCAAGAAAAATAAACCTGCCCCTAATACCTGTTCCTATTAAGAACTCATCATAGGAGTAATAGAGACAGTCCAGATCGTGCAAGTTATTGAACGGTATCCTGTGAGTGCCGCACATAAAGGCACCTTGTGCTTTCTTTTTAGTTTAGCATTCGCTGTGATTCTTGATTTTTTTTTTTTTACCAGCCTCTAAGAAACCCCGCTTGAGAATTGTACGAAACATGCATCCCTAGAACATTCGCACCAGACTTAACCTTACTTAATCCAAACTTGACAAAAAAAAAAAAACCAGTTTCAAAAGCTGCGTTCCATTCTCATTTATACACCCTGCGTGAGAGTACGACACGATTACCCTATAGTACCTGCACACCATGAAAAAGGGTCGCATGATGATGATGATGGTGATGGATTTTAATGGCGCAAGGGCGTCTCAGGTCAAAGAGCACCAAACTCAAGGTCACCTCATGCTTGCTGCTTCGCATTAAAAACGTAGTATTCAAACTGTTAGAAATCAGCAAATATGCACTTCCTCGGTTGCAGACTGTTTACAAGAACAAACTTGCAGATGAAAAGAAATGCACACCGAGTCTCACAGCACCACGCAACTGCTAGCAGCTACTCCGCGACAAGCACACGCCCAGCTTTCTCTCGCCCAATTCGTGCATGCCTCCCAAAGCCGCGCGCACATAAGGCGTGCACAAGCGGCGGCTTATTAAGAGAACGGCAGCGAGACACTGGAAGACTAACAAAGGATTGTACAGGCTGAAGGCTACGGTGCTCACGCCCTGAATGCTCTCGGCTGCCCCATTGTCCACGAAGGCTGGAGGCATCATACTCGGAGCAAGTCTACATCGAGAAGTGCGTCCAAGAGCTTGCCACTCAAATCCGACAAGCAGAGTTAGCACAGACTTCGTTAGCAAGCGAAGTAAGAAACAAAAAGTGTGCCAGGGAGTGTTTGATCACCTGTCGTAATCACTTCAAGAAATTCACGTAATTTCAGTGAAGGTCGTGAAGAGAGATGGAATGTCGTTTTTGAACATGATTAAAGTATTTATTCAGTCTCCATACAACACGTGAAGCCATAGTTCATCCTGGTTTCACTCGTTTCGTCCTTCTCTTTCTGCATACCGACGCAATGAAGGCATCCAAGGAGACGTTACAAACACGTGTCAGGATTGGAAACGTGCTTCTTAGAGTCACAAGCGCAGATCCAGCGTCCATTGCCTTGTACTACGCATCGAACATCTGCTCACATAACAGGGTGGCAGTGGTCAGTGCGAGTGGACAATAACTACGAAGCTTGCCGTCATCAGTGCGTAGCTCAAGGCACACCGCTGCCTTATTGGGAGCTGAGGCGAGATCGGCGATCATATTCTCGGCGTCTATTCACAATAGTGCAATCGGCGACGCTCTTTGTCGGTCGCAGAAAGGACGCAGCCACACGCCACGAAGCAACGGGCCGCCGCCGAGGTAAGCGAGCTTTTTGCTGGCTAAGCTCTGGTCCCGAAGGATTATAACATAGCGTCATCTTAAGAATAATGCATGACGTCAGGGCCCGTAAAGAACTGCACAGTTTGGTATATCTATTTGATACAGACGTGCCAGCATAATCACGCGAAGTCATTTCGAACGTTTTATCACAACTACATTTCTTTTCACTGACTGGGCCGCAATTACTTTGTTAGCTTCGCGCGTTTTATAGTCTTTAACTTCTTTGTGGAAGGCTTTTAGCTTTGCGCAATTTTTTCTGTACACAGCCTTCGTTCATGCTTTTCTTTATTTGACCACTGACATCACTGCACACTTTACGTTGTAATTATCCTGTAGCTAGCGACGGGCAAGATCGTCTCAAGAGTTGCAATTTGTACGCAAATTTGGGCTGAGTTAATTCGCTTGCTGTCAACGTCACACCCATGATTTTGAGAACGCTGGCGAGATTAGGAAGTCAGTAGTTTTTACATTTATTTATCCAGTTTTCGGGCGGGGCATGCGGTCTCCTATTATTTTCTTCGTCATGTAGCAATTAATTAGACAGTGCAATAGCGGCATCGGGGCCCGAAGCTGGTCTTCCCGGTAGCGTTTGCTGCAAACAAATATAGGATAGAGTCCTTAAAATTATGCTCCATCAAATATAAATGTCCTGGACAGCAGTCTTTGCTAAGGTGTTCTATTGTTCCGAGGCCATCCACAGAGGAACAACATTTGCAAAATAAGCGCGTATAATAAAAGCCTTCAGACAGCTGCTTACGGTACCTTATGTCTGTACATAGTTCAACAAAAATCGCTATTCCAAATTTGCAGTGGTTTGGTTTCTTAGGTAATAACTACATTGTCCGAGTTTACTGCTGAGTGTTTTTCGTATATTCGTTAATCTGAACTATCACATTTATACTTCGGGCAGGCAACACCGAACATGCCTGCGTCGACTAGACTGCTGGCGCTGCTGACGGTATTTCTAGCCGGTCGAGAGAACGCTATCGTCTCGTCACGACGCATCAGGAACTTGGGGGTGTCGGACGAGTCCCGCTCCGGTGAGGGGCGCTACGAAGACTTCAGCCTAGACAAAACGGCAGCCAAGCGCGTGTTCAGCGATCCAATAGGCGACAGCAAAAGCAGCAAGGAGGAATTGCACATTGAGAAGAATGACTTCATCGACGTGTCCTGGAAGAAGCAACGCCCGGATTTATTCCGCGTCAAAAGGGTGAGGATTTCATCCAAGATTTTGATTAAATCTTTATAATTGTAAACAAATTAAGTTCTGCGCTTACGCTGCGCACGGTTGCTGCTGAAAGATCAGCTCCTGGTGTTCTGTTTCCTCAAAAATGTTAAATGATAGTCACACCACATGCCCTCTAGTGCATCCAAATCGGCTACTCGATGCAGGTTCTCTTGCTCCGAGAAGCCGAAGAGCTTGTCTGAACGTACGATTTGCTGTTGTTGTTGTTGTTGCGACTGTAGGAAAAAGGAAGAGAAAATGCACTGGCCTGCTACTGACTCCGTAACTGAGCCACCTCTGCTGCCTCGTGTGGACAGAAAGGAAAATACGTTGGTGGCTGCTCCTGGCATTACGGGGCAGGGACTGGTAGGCCACCGGCGCTTAATTGCGGCGGGGCTAGCCTGCCAGCGGATTTGCATCTGTTGTAGGCCCTCGTTGCACCCGCCGCCGCTTCGGTGGTGGACGACGGCTGTTGTTGCGACGCGCGTCTTTCTCTCCCTCTTCTTTTTCTTTCTTCTCTATTTTCCTTTCTGTACTCACAAGCCAGCGGAGGTGGCTCAGCTACAGAGTCAGTAGCAGGCCCGTGCATTTTCTTTTTTAAATTTAGATCCTAAGTCCTGATTGAACTGCGACAAAACTGTTCCTAGATACTCTTAACATCTTTTTTTTTTATTTCGCTGATTCAAAGAGCTGCTCTGGATCGCCATCTGGAGTACGCTATTAGAGATTTCGCTCTCCTTTGCTCAGTTTACTTAGCAGAATCATTTTAAAGAAAGCAAAAGCAGCAAAGCAAGAGTGAATTCATGTCCAATGAAGACTCTTCGCGTCACGTAGTGACGAGGGGACAAAACATTACTAGGAACACTCGTATGAGAGTGGAATCGTTGAAGTAGCGAGTGACAGGCGATCGGTACTTCCATGAAATGCCCGAGACGAGCAAATGCAGAACAAAGCTTTTCGTTTCTAATAAGGAGAGCAGGTACTGACTCATGGAGAATGTTTGCGACGACCAAGATGCAGGCATCCCTGAGGCCATACAAAGGGCGAAAACTAAAACACATTTACGCTGCACGGATATGTAGCGCGGCTGCCAATGTTGGTCAGCGGTGGCAATGGGCGCTAGGTGGAGGCTGTGTCCGCTAGGTGGTGACGTGACTGTAAAGGAGAGATACATGAGATCGGGGGCAGAAGGGGCTTCACGAAAAACTCCCCTTTAAACATAACAGCTTGAGGGGCAAGTTGGTGCTGCATAGTGCCCAGAAATGTGGCGCAACAAACACAATGAGAAGAAACACAACACAGGCGCACACTACCAACTGTAATATGGATCTGAACACACACTTCCTCTTCACCACCCATCATCTTCACACACCTCTTCTTTGCCAAGGAGACAGTAGCACTTTCTTCCCCGCAGAACATAAACATCGTCGAAGCGTGTTTTGGATGCACATGTCTTACTGCCCATGTGTTGTGGTTGTTTGCTAGTGTGTGACTATGTGGGGGACTTTGTGACTGTCCTGCTTGGATGATGGTTGTGTTACACTGGGACGATTGTGGTATTAGCTGCTGGGCAAAGAAGAGGTGTGTGGAGATGTACTTGAGTGTAGTATTGGTGACTGTCATGCTTGGATGATGTTTATGTTCCGCGGGGAAGAAAGTGCTACTATCTCCTTGGCAAAGAAGAGGTGTGTGAAGAAGATGTGCTCGGGTGTAGAAGAGGATGAGTGGTGAAGAGGAAGTGTGTGTTCAGATCCATATTACAGTTGGTAGTGTGCGCCTGTGTTGTGTTTCTTCTCATGTGATAGTGTTTGTTGCGCCACATTTCTGGGAACTCCCCTTTAATTTAAATAAATAGACAAAAATTACCACTCAGGTTTATCTATTTTCGAACAATTGTACCAATGGAAATCAATTGATATACAAATCAGATGGAGTACTGGCAACGCCAGGGGCAAGATCTTCACTCATTCAAGTACGTTCCAGCCAGACTCCGCTGATGACAAATATTTTGTCGTTCTTTAGAAGACACCAACAACGAAATGAACTTTCTGGGTATAACTCTAAACAATAAACTTTGAAAAGCAATGTTAAAGAAAAAACAGTTTTGAGAAACCGCAGCAGCGTGCGCAGTTGCTAGAAACCTTAATCCAACAAAACGCGGGTTGTGGTTGTAAACCTGTTCTCTCTTAATGTCTCCACGTTTGACAATATCGTTGGTCGATGTAATGCCAAAGTCTGCGAGCTGGGGGCTGAACATTGTCAAAAAGACTCAAGAGAGTTGAGACACAATCATCATCATAAGTTGCAGCATGCAGGCTCAGCTCTGTGCAAAACAACCACCTCAACCCGTGAAACATAACCATCACGCGTAGCATGAAGTGCGGCCAATTTGTCGCGTCAAACTTTACAATCTCCTGACTGAATCTGAGCGCGTGTTCTCTCAGACTGCGTTTGTCTTCATATGCTAATCACCTTGTTCCTGAAAGAAACCGCTCATTGTACAGGATGGTGAAATAAACTTTCCAGATTTTTAAAATATAAATGAGCAGCAGAACACAACCCTTTTCTGTTCTTACGGTTCTAACGCGATAGCGTTCAAGCGTTCTGAAGAAAACCCATCGTCGGCGTAGTTGTGAGCGGAAAATCACGGGCGCAATACTCTATTAGGTGATAGCTGGTTGTTGGCATGCGCGGGCACTAATTAGTCATATGATTGTCTGACGTCACGCGACCGCATGCCATGGCCGATACGGAAAAGCTCCCTCGTGTCCCTTCTTTATGGGGAAAGGGTGAAAGAAGAATCAACCTCTCCAAGGCACTTCGGTGCCGCTACCTTTAGGCCACGCAAGTACTTCGAGCGACGCGACGCGCCTTCCTTTCCGGGTCCGTTCCCGTTTAGTTGCTAGTCGTGCTTCACGTTGTCCCGGAGTTTTACTGTCTCTTTTGGCTTGCTTTCGCTGTCGTTTGGTCGACGTGTTTAGAGTATTGGTGATTTGATTCATCGATTAGTTGGCGACGCTGACGTTTGGCGGCATTGCCAGATTCACAGTCCGACGTGAACGAATCCCGATCCATGACTGGTGAGACAATAGCCCGGAAGCCTGTCAACACAAAGTGACCACGCGATCGTGTGACGCTAGCATGCAGTCCTAAGCAACCACTTTATCCAGCTACCAGTCGTAAGCGACCACAGAACACACACACACACACACACACACACACACACACACACATATATATATATATATATATATATATATATATATATATATATATATATATATATATATATATATATATATATATATATATATATATATATATATATATATATATATATATATATATACCTCCCACCTCAAAGAAGCAACACGAGTTGGCAGCTCCTCCAAACTTCGTGACAGCGTGTGGTGCCATTTAATCACACAATCAATCAGTACTAGACCATGTCATCTGCCAAATGCCACCTGGAAGGTTGTAGGTCAAAGTCAAAGGTCAAAGTGTCGTGAGTCATTTTCATGTATGAACAGTGAAGTCACTTTGGTTGCACTGAAGATTTCATCTTTTGTGATGAGCAGAGCTAGCGCTTTAAGCCTACAATATATTGGTATAAACGATTACAGCGGTGTTTAATTTTATACTCACGGGCCATCTGGCCTACTCTCTTAACGCAGAAAACGGCGACCATAGCGCTGGACGTGAAGGACAATACGTACCGCGTGTGGACGCACGTGTATCCACCGACAGCGGTTGCCGCCATTCCAGCAGTCGCTGCCCTGCCTACTACGCCAGCCGTGCCGGTTGTGCCTTACGGAGTAGCCACCATGCATCCGGGAATTTTACCGGTGGACCTTTTCTACCCTGGGTATCCTGTCATGTTGGGGGGCGTAGCCCCTGCGCCCCTGTCACCCTACGGGTGCAGTTTCTTCGGAGGCAACCCGGGGTACCTCTGCCCTTCTAAAGGTTCCCGCTAAAAAAGAAAGAAAAAGAAGGAGCAGCACCTGGCTGTGTAGCAGCTCATTAGAGTGGATGTGTTCACTCAAATAGAACATTCTGTTCAGAGACGACCGTTCTTTAGATAAGGTCGCCATTTCTACGAAATGTACTGAAGCTTTCATTCTGCGTAAAGCAAGCAAATGAGTACCACTTATACGCTGATGCTTCATTGCTATGTACCGACTCTTTTAACGCAGCTTAAATGCGGATAGTTATGCCTGAATTTCAGTTTTGAGCGAGAATACTAAAGATAGGCTTAAATTAAAAAGGAAACATATATAGTACACATTTATTGGCATCATATGTAAACAATCATATATTTCAAAAATTGGCGCGAAGAATTACAAAATATTAGCGATCGTCATCTCTAAAACTTTGAAAGTAGTTGTAAAGGTGGTGGTTGTTATATTGAGATGCTGTTGAACTGCGACTATAGTTAACCAGAGAGGTAACAAGAAACTTTGGTAGTTAGCTGGACAAAGCCTATGGCCCATTAAGGATAAAATATATTGATGCGTGGCGATATGATCTTAACAGTAACACGGAGTCATTAGCTGCTACCAAATGAAGGGGCTAACCTGGGAAGAAAGGTATAAAGAGGTTTTTTCTACATCCACCCTTTAAGTTGGCGTTATACTTTCCTATACCTGAAAATAACTGCTCCTTATTAACATGAGTGACGCGTTAATTCTTGACAAAATTATGATACAAAATTAGCTCCAAGCAAAAATCACTTTCACTTTGACCAGTCTCTGTAATACTCTTTCCAGAAATGAAAAAAAAAAGAAAAAAAAAGGAAAAGAAAGCTATTCGTCCCTTTCAGGTCGAACATATGATAAATAGATACCCCGCGTACTTTATGTGGGACAATAATAAAGTGGCTGCCCTAGTATGGACCGATAATCGGGGCTAGTTGTTATACTTGATATTGTGATAAAGCATTTACAAGCAGCGGCAGAAAAAAATATAACTGACGCATAACAGTATCTACCAGTTGGTTCAAAGGGTCTATTTTTAGGCTTAGTTTCTATCTGAAATCGACAGGCATTGTATTAGCGCTGCCCCACCTATAAGAGCCAAGTTCTAGGTAACAAATAGTTATGACGGCACTGTGCCCGCACTTAACATCCAGTCTATATCCTCGCCCGGAAGACAAACAAGAAAAAATAACAGAACACATGATTCACATAATTGGATAATCTCCATAAGACGTTATTTAAAAAGACGCTGAAGAGCAGTTCAAGTTGGACTGTATGGAGAGATTATAGCATCATTATCACGAAGAGGATACCCTAGCCGAAAACGAAGCTTCTGTAGAGTAGAAAAGGCCATAGACTTATGTGCAGACAATGACACCAACGGCAATTGGAATTCCAGTAGCGGAATAATATTAAGTTCATTTTATCAGCATTGTTGCGGATGTCAGATTCAAATATTTTCCTATGGCCGAGTTCCCACTCATGGCGTCATCACCAGAGAGCGCCGGTTACCACCATTTGTAGCTAACGGTTGGTGCGGCGTAGTGTCCGGAATTCGTACACAAAAATCGCCGACGCACCCATTTTTAAAATTGGTCCGCGAATGTGACACCCCTATTTAGTTTTGTGTTTTTAGAGCGCAATATCTGCGCTCAAATTTAGCCTAGGGAGTATAGAAATCGTCTTTAGAATTTTCTTTTGTTTTAGCCTACCTGCACGTTTCAGTTTTTTTTTCTAACCAGCAAACTTCTAGCCTATTCCTCTCTTTTCTAGCTCGTAAATGCTTCCTTTTTAAAAATGATGGGATTCGATGTCTGTGCAATATCATGACCCCGAGATCAATCGATTCATGATTCAGGTCTTCGTTGAATCGTGTGGTAGAGGAAAGTTTTCTCTGACGATGTTCGATCTCACCTATGTGTCGCAGCCTACCGTACGCTACTCTACCGTGGGCGTCGCCCTTCGCCGGCCCCGACTTTCTGGGACCTGACACAGCGGCCGTCTACCTTCCCGGCTACCCGGACGCGGCGGGCTACTACTCGGCGCTACCTGACCTCAGTTGGGCCGGGCTCGACCCGGCCGACTACCTGCAATAAACTTAGGCTTGTTTCCACAGAGCGCCTCTCTCCCAGTAACTTCTCCGACGCTAAGCCCTCGCTAGCGTCGAAGGTTTCTTGGTCTGAACCAGGCAGCATGGGTAACCGCTAATGAGAAGCGACAAAATAGAATGCCACAGAACATCCTTTCAGTGACTAAGCAGCACGGCGACAAAACAACACTGAAAGAAATTTAGGGACACAAAAGAATTTGTGGGTTAAATAGATAGTTAAATACAACAGAACGAAAAAGCCAAACAGCGCCGACACAGAAAAGCAATGATGAAGAATACAGCATGAAAAAAATATATATAGATGATCAGTGGGAACGTAGGCAGGACCGTTAACTTTTCTCCAGCATGCTACATGATTTTTATCGCATAAGCAAAGAAATGAGAAATAGTTTAATGCTCGTCGTTTTTAAGCGAAAGAGGAAGAGAACTGAACACCGGCGCTCTAGTGCACCTCCGACCGGGCCCGGCCGTGTCGCCGGGCATGGTCGTGATTTTTCGAGCCTTCCAACGGTCGACGCCAGTAAGTTCTTTTTTGAAGGCGAAAACCTTTCTAGGCTCATGGAATGAAATCCTGTGCGCGAGATTTGTGGGCGAGATCTGTGCGTGAAATCTGTCACTTTCCGCGATATTCCGCGAGATGTGTTCTTGTATAGAATTCCTGCCATCTGCAATCCCATGCTTAAACGCACACGCCAAAAAACTCCACACGACAGGAGCGGTGGTGCACCGTAAAAATTCACATTTGAGGAGAAAGTGTCACAGACACCGGGCCTTCCTTTTCCCGTAACAAATTATATGTAGCGCTGCAACGAACGCCGATATGAGGCAAACAACGAGAGGCAAATGATAGGAGAGGAAAGGTTAGCTTTCGCCATTCTGCTCTAAAGAGACATCTAAGAGACCCTCTAAATTTTTTTTTTTTTCGATATGGAGGTACTAACGCACTCAAGTTAAGAGACGTCCCTTATCCTTGCGTCAGTACATAACCGAAAGCCATCTTCCAATACTTAGTTGTGTAGCGCACAACCTTTCAGCGCTCACTATGAAACTAAATGGGCTATTTTAACTAACAGTACCTAATATATTAAATCCCATCGCAACCAAATCAACCGGTGCTTGAAAAGTCCTGATTAGGAGAGTTTTGCAGTGAACGAGTGGATGAATGAATGGAGGTCGCTCCTTCGAAGTGGCTGAGAGTGCGTTATGCTCTGGCAATGAGCCCAGGGCAATGGGTTCGAACCCCACCGCGAGGCGCTGATGAAATAGAAAAAAAAAAAAAAAAAACACATGTACACTGAAATTTCAGTTACAAGTTGCCTGCGTTGACACTGAGCCGTATTTTATGGTGCCTCTCATTATTAAGAGCCTAGTATCCTCCCACGAAAAGCCATTGTTTACCTAATTCATTGCATAAGCATAAACATTTGCAGGCAATACTAGCGAAGTGCTCTATTCCTCAACTTTGGGTCCGAAACCCAGCAAGGACAACATATTAATAATCACAATGAAAAACAAGAATAGCTTGCACAGAACAGGGCTAATTGGAGAAATATGGGAGAGGCCTTCGCCCTGCAGTGGGCATAGTCAGGCTGATGATGATGATGATGATGACAGATGTGCCGCTTATAAAGAAATCAAAGCCGCTGTACTTAGAAGCCAAACCACCAGTCATAAAAACTAGGTCAACACCTAACTTTATTTCAGCCGGTTGGTCTCCCAAGGCAAGTTTTACAGGTCGCTAGCTCGATAGCTCCACGCAAGTACAGAGGAGGAAAAAATAGAAGAGAACCAAACAGGGGCAAATGCCTGTCTTGTGCGCGCCCCCTACAGTCGGATAAAACTCAAGTCTGCAGTGACTCCAGCACATAATTCCTCCGGTCCAAAAATTCCGTCGATAAAGCTTTCCTGGTTACCGAAGAATAATCACCAGACGAATTTATCAGTGCTATAATCTCGATTCTTCTTGGTTGTTTGTTTGCCGGTGCAGCCGGTTAGTGGAGAAGTACCAAAACATCGCATTGTTACACTCAGAGTCATGTGCACATTTTTTTTTTTAAGTTTTATCTGAATAGAATTCACCCTGCTTTTCCCCCTATAATTCTATCTGAGCAAGCTGTTTAAACTTCCTTCCGATTTTGCTGTCAGGTGGCCCGTTATATATCAAGAAGTCGTAATGCAATAAAGTTCGGAACCGAGATGTTAAGGCTTCGAAAGAGGCCTAAAGAACAAATAAGCCCAAATTCAATTCTTTTAGTAGGTCAAAAAAAAAAAAAAAGTGGAGGTTTCCTCGATGTTGTGAAGTCAAGCAGGGGCCGACAAACAACACTGATATAGTAAATTACTACCACGCTTCATAGCAGTATCAGGAAATTTTAGGCGCTCTATTTCTACGACTTCCAACTGTTGTGTGTTTCATGACAATGTTACGCCCGCTCATTACGGAAATTGTGTGTGTGTGTGTGTGTGTGTGTGTGTGTGTGTGTGTGTGTGTGTGTGTGTGTGTGTGTGTGTGTGTGTGTGTGTGTGTGTGTGTGTGTGTGTGTGTGTGTGTGTGTGTGTGTGTGTGTGTGTGTGTGTGTGTGTGTGTGTGTGTGTGTGTGTGTGTGTGTGTGTGTGTGTGTGTGTGTGTGTGTGTGTGTGTGTGTGTGTGTGTGTGTGTGTGTGTGTGTGTGTGTGTGTGTGTGTGTGTGTGTGTGTGTGTGTGTGTGTGTGTGTGTGTGTGTGTGTGTGTGTGTGTGTGTGTGTGTGTGTGTGTGTGTGTGTGTGTGTGTGTGTGTGTGTGTGTGTGTGTGTGTGTTTAATACATTAGATGAACACTTTCAAGTTCGTCTCCACTAAAGATAAAGGCATATTTCCACCTTTCGAATCGCCTATGACTCCTATATTTTACCCGATTTTCATTTTCAAAACAATTGAACTGTACTAAACAGGCCTTTAAATCAGGACACTTAAAAGCTTTCTCGCTCGGACAATATTCCAACCACATTTGAAGACTGTGTGCTGAACGAATACCGAAATACCCTCGCCAGCTTTTAGGTTCGAACAGAAATAAAAGATTGATTGATCGATTATTCGATTGGTTGATTGATTGATTGATTGATTGATTGATTGATTGATTGATTGATTGATTGATTGATTGATTGATTGATTGATTGCGAGGGACCGCTTCCTTGGGACCGGAGGGCTTCAAGCGTGAAGGTACTGCAAGCTGGAAAAGGAGCGTTATTTAAAACAACTACCAGATTTATTTTGCGAACTCTAACCGAGGGAATCATATCTAAAAAGCCTTGGAGAAATATAGCGCAGCAAAGCATTCTAATATTTTCATTTATAATGCTTTTTTGCTCTCATAGGTCAATAATGTTCTAAAGAAGCATCAGCGTGCCTTCAAGATGGTTCTAAAGGTGCTTAACTGCTTCCAAGAATGCATGACCTAAAACATTGGAACAATTAACAATGAAAGTCAAGTAAACGTTTCATCTTCAGTCAAGTTGCAATGCACCATCTAGCCCAACTTCAAATGTTATTGCTACGTTGCAAAAATGTGAAGGGCCGATGGTAAGGACTCTCAAACAAAAAAAAAGTGTCAAAAATAGAGCAGGATAGTAAAAATTGCCGAAAAATTAAGTGGCTTCAATATCTCGCGCAACAATTTGCTGTTTTTAACAACTGCTATTCGAAGCTAGGTTCAGTAGACTCTGACATTCCTCGGGGCTCAACCTTTTGGCCGCTTCTGTTCCCCTGTTTATTATGATGAAGCGAAGATCATTCCTGTTACGGCTAAGTCATTTTGATACCTTAAAATAGAGGACGCCACTGACAAGGAGTTGCTAAATGATGCATTGAAATAAGTTGCCGGCTGGTGCAAAGGTTGTCAAATGTCGATTAATTATTAAACCTGTTTTTATGTCCACTGCACACAGCAGGCATAAGCTTATGTACTCTACTGATAACATGCTTCTATCCGAAGTAATACACTGCAAGCATACTGGGCTCTGGAAAACTAACGACCTGACTAGGACCAAGACATTGACTAATTAGTAGCTAGCGATAAATGTAAGTTGCTCTTTCTAAGGACGGGTTCGAGACTCCTACCCCTTATGTCCGCTTGCTCCCATAACAAGCTCTAATTCTGCCCATAAAAACTATGCCTCTTATTTTGAATGCTGTCAATATAGTTATTTATAAAGAATTGGTGCCATTAAAACAATCTCGCTTCATTAATTATAGCTTTAGACGCACTTCAACCACAAGATTCTCAATCAAAGCGTGCTTGCCATCATTAACGCACAGCAACTGCGCACCACGACTGTACAAACCCAGCACTGTCCACTTTAGGTTACAATATTTTTCTAAAATTTGCGTTAGTATAAACTCATACAGAGAAATCCTCAGGATGCCTTAATCCGATTTGTCCCGTATTTCTTGCCTGTGTTCTATTTACCTATGTGCAATATATCCCACTATTTAAAAGTTCCTAAAGAGGGCCGTAATATTTAAAAATACGCATGTACAGAAGTAATAAGACAAACTTTGCTATCCAGCGATTTGCTATAATGAAGCGACAATCATTCATTTTAAAGCTCTTGTTTTCTTTAATGCTTGCGCGCATGTTTCTCAACAGAACACAACTGAATAGCCCATAACTTGTTTTTTTTTAGGCAAATTACAGTTGTCGGACAGCCTAAATCAGATGCTGGAAGTGTACGTAATGCCACAACCACTGAGCAGTATGCACGATATCGAACATAAGAAAGCTGAGTCCATTCCCATAAGTTATTTCCGCTTCTTCTTTTTCATTTTTACTTCATTTATAAAAACAGTTCAAGTACTCCGCATGATACCTCACCTGCGATGAAAAGCAGTTCATGAGCTCATCATATGTTATCAATGAGAAGCAAACACACGGATATATATTAGGAATAGAGAGCACGTTGCATGACTAGAGGTGACAAGAGGTGGAATAAACGCGCACTATAAGGAGTCGTCCGTTGCCAGGCGACTTATAATATGTCCAAATTAGGTGGCGCTGTTCAGTTAGAATTTAAACATCAACAAAGATTAAAATATTTTCTGAAACCATCATAGATCAGAACCTGTAAAAAGAAATTGGACCATTCTTAAGACAAATACGGTGACGTTGGAACTCACTGATTCGACTCAGCATGTGATAAATAAGAAAGTTATAAATCGAAACTTTCCTTGGCTCATAGGGTGCGGAAATGTCCGCAGAACGTATTCGCACAAATTACACTTAGAAAAAATCTCTCTCTACCGGGAAACGAACCACTATACCTCCGATTTCCAGCCAAGCGCGCAAACCACTACTCCACGCCGGGCCTTTGGGATCGTAATTCTCCTTGTCTAGCGGGATGAAGATAGTAGTGATGACAATTACAATAGAGTTAATGATAATGATAATGGTATAACTATGATAATGACGCTGCAGTTAGCGATAATGATAATGGTGGTAGTAGCGATGACAATGACAGCGCATTTAGTTGAACATAATGATAGTCGGGATGAAAATGACGATGCAGTCAGTGAAAACAGTATACACTAAAGAGACTCTCACCATTTCTGTTCTTAAGCAAAGTTAAGCACAGTCATGTAATGTTTGAGAGTTGCGCCAAATCTTGACTTCTGTCCAGTCGTTCACATGACCAGGATCTAGCTGTGCTCAATGCTTACCCCTCCCTCTTTCTGTACCTTTTTTTTTGTCTCAGGCGAATGAATCCAGCCAATATTATTGGTTCCTGATATTTCAACTTTACTTTTGCTCCCCTTTATGTGCTACCAGAGCGCACTCTATATGTCAACGAAAATAGCGCAGGGACAGAACAAGGACAAGCAAGGACACACACGAGCGCTACATACCTTTTAGATGCATACCTTTCAGCGGGAAAGCAATAAAACTTAAAGAAAAGCCCACAGCGTCCATACAGCTCCCAAACTAGCTAGAGCCAGGCAGATGAAGAAAGTGGAGACCTCAAACCTCATGTATACAAAGAGGACACTACCAATACGCCTGCGTGTTACATCCTATCGCGGCTTGGCGCTCACCTTTCCTTTTCTTTTGGGTTCCCGATCTCTGCTATACCATTGCTCCCCCTTACCCCTTTTATTTTTCTCCATCTCCCGGATTCGGAGGTCATTTTCATTCCACGGCTCATTTGCATCCCATTTCAAGACAGAGGGCATAAAGTGGAAGAGAAGGCGGGCGGACTTATATAGCATCACTCGGATCTCCACCGACCGCAGTGGCTGAAGGCGTCCTTCTCATTGCAGGACTCCTCCTACATTCTGTTACGCTGTAAGAGCACACGGCGCCTCCGTCAGCCCCCACACGCATGGCTGCCTGCCATGCAATTGGAAAACTGTCTCACTTAGACCTTTTCTTGCTCATCGTTCGGGGAGTGCTGGAACTGTGCTCCAGGTAGAGTTATCGAAAAGGGATGTCAACTCCCCATAACATACCCGCAACGCACTACCTGCAGCCACTGTCATAATGCACCGAATATTTATTTCTTTGTCTATCTATTTATTCATCAGGTATGTAATGTTCGGGCGACGAGCGTATTACTTATGGATATTTCACACCCCTGACATCCACACAGCGGGAAAAAATTCGGGAAAAGGGATGTGAAGCGACCTCGCCAATGGCTCCTCCTTGCGGATATATCCTCACGTGCATTCACTTTGATACTCGCTTAATTACTAGTATCTTATTATGTTCCTTTGTTATCTCCAATACTCGTTAGGATAGTATAGCAAGCTAACAAATTATATGGGAGACGCGACATACAAATAAAGCCCCACTTTAACCAAGCTCTACGAATGCACCTGCGTGGCGGGTCTGACTAGAGATCCAATGGCCCCGGGTTCGACTCCCCTCTCACCTTTCCGTCGCAAAGGGACTGGTCGAGCTGCCAACTCGTGCCAACTCAGCCATATGTCACGTGGTAGCGTGACGTCACACAACTCACTGGCCAGTGGCCGCCAATGTCACCTGCCAATGATCACCTGCCAGACGCATGCTCGTGACGATACCTTACCTGCAAGGCCAACAGTGGGTAAGTCGACATAATCCTGGTGTGTTGATACAGTGTAAACACATAACATAATAGATCTTGACAGAACTGACAAATGAGGATGAAATACGCGCGCCCGACCAGCGAGCTAAGCCGAAGACTGTAATGCACATTGAAATAATGATTGCCGCGTTTCTATGGAGACGAAATGCAAAGGGCTAGCGTACTGCGAGTCCCCGTTAATCAGCACCATGCATGTTATATGCAATGCACATAAAAACAGGTTTTAGTAATTAATCTATGTTTGACAACCTTTAGCACCAGTTTCCACCAAAGCGTCTCTCACAACCTGCGTCGATATGGGGCGTCGAACTTCGTAAAATCAAACAAAAATTACAGACAGCAGGCTTCAGCAAGTATCCAATCGAAACGAACATGCTTCGGCTAGCCCTTTTAAACTAACATACAGTGAAACCGCACAATTCTAAGTGCGCTTTCTGGTTTCACCTTTTCATCCCACCCGAAGCGTGAGTAAAGTGAGGATATCCTGACATTATTTGCAATAAGATACGACGCAACCAGAAACGATGTTTTTTGGGTATGGTTTTTAGCGCTAAATTATCGTTAGTGCAGGTGTGTGGAACTTCCACGCTCCCCTACCGTGCACTGGACAAAAGCGCGCCAAGCACTTCCGACTGATGTACTTCCTTTCCTCTCTTCCAGACACCACTTTTTTTTTTTGTTTGTTTGTTTGTTTCGCCTTTTGCAGCTGAAGCATTTGATTTGTGAGGCTCCTCCGTGGACACCCAAGGTACAGCGACTCGAACGCTTCGCGCGGGAACTTTCTTACTCTGCAATCATTCAGTACCGTATCCTCAGATTTCAGCTGGGTGCAGATTTCTCACATCACTTAACTCTAGGTCTTTGTCGATCGGAGCCTCCTTCGAAGAGAGAAAACCGATGCTGTTGTTCCGAACCGAGGGTCACTTCTCGACTCCACAGGAAGCAAGACTGCTGAGGGGCTCAGCGTCGGAAGAAAAACCAAGATGTTAAGAGTGAAGCACTCCCCTTTCGGCAAACAAAGGCAGCATACCGAAAAGGAAAGTACCTAGGTCTGCAGGACCTTGAGGTGAGGCACGACGCCCCCTCTGAGCGGAAGAGACACCCGATCCGCGAAGGGCTCGGCTCTCCAGGCATTGTAGCCTATAATTGGAGGGGCCCTCAAAGAAGTCTGAAACAAGCTGGCCTGAGCTATCCTGTTCAAACGGTGGGCTTGTGTCGGAAACAAACACTCATATTTCTGTTCTTCATAGCAGCAAATGTTAGGCTTACACAAGTAGTTTTTTTCTTTCTTCTGAGTAACATCCGTTGCAAGCGAGGAGGATCAATGGACACGGTATAGGAACCATAGGTTATCGAAAAAAAAAAAAGCACACTCGAAAAACTAATGCATCAGCGAGCGATAACGAGATATAGAATAAGGAGATATATGAAATACCAAGCCATTACGACCCAGCAAACATGACACGTTCAAGAAATCCAACCTCCAAATCCAACAGGTTGGATTTCTTGAACGTGGCACGTGTGCTGGGTCGTCATGGCTTGGTATTTGATTAGTGTGTGGCTTTGTGCGGCTTGGCTTGGGTTTTACTCTGTGTTTTATTCAATAAACTTCAGTTGCGAGTCAGTGATGATGATGATGACGACAGACAAAATGGCGCGTACCCACGGCGGGGGATTGGCGAGGGTGCATTGTAGATTGTAAATATATATGTTCAAGGACTGGAGTATTCAGATAAATATGGATGTTTAACGAGAATTTGGAAAAAATAAAAAGGAAAATAAAAGGTAATGTAGTTAGCATAGAAATCTACCTGTTGAAATTATTTAATCATGAACATAATCGCACACTGGTTTTAAGTGCCCCGAAGGAGAGGAGAACTGGAATGGTTAGTGGAAGGCCTAATCTCGAAAGGGGAGTTGCTAAGCTCGTCCTGTCTGCTTCTGGCTCGTCGTCCTCGTCTTTAGCGCTGTTTATTCATGTCACCGTCTTTGTAGCAGAAAACAGCACCGTGTTTTATTAGAATTTCGAGTTATTCGAATCATTCGTAACCTATTCGAAAATTGGAGAATATATGTTCGATTCATTTCGAATAATCTTGAACGCGAAGTATTTCATTTGTCCTCCGAATCTAATTCAAGAAATTTTGATTCGATTTCTACGGAAGTGATAACACCGATGGCATTTTTATTAGTTTTGATTCTGAAACCTTTCATTTCCTGTTACTCGCTTGGACATTTTTAAGGTTAAGCCAAGTCGACCCTATTGCAAAAACCAGCGTCTCCAGTGCGAAACCAGTAAGATTTTCGCGCTGGTTTTGCACTGGATCTGCTGGGCACGCTGGAGGTCTGCGATATTCACTGGAGCAGTAACGGGAAGACAATGGCTGCACTGGTGCGATGGGAGAAAAACGCTGGGATTAGCCTTTTGACGCTGGGTGTGTCACTGGCATCCCCGATGCACTGGGAGAAGCGCTGTATGTGCGCTGGGCCGCACTGGTCCCAGTGCCCCAGTATAGCCGGTGCGGCCTGCGGCGTCAGCCGGAGTAGCATCCCTCAGGGGCCAACAGGGCAACAGCGTACTTTCAATCGACCATCGGGGGGCATATGAAAAATATGGTTCAAGCAAGCGCTTTTTGCTGCGAAGTCGTTGCGCATTTGTAAGAAAACAAAGGCAGTATCTTTTTTCTAGAGTTTCCATGTTTCGATAGGTCGTTTCGAGCGTTTTGAGAGCGGCAACGATCGCCGCGCCTCGATCTCATGACAGACTGACGATTAACGCACTACTAAAGCTGGAATTGAATAATGTGGGCTACCATGCATAACCAACTTCACAGCTGATCTTAAGGGCACTCTAACACAATGATTACTGCCAAAATGTTCAATGCGGGCTCAATCGCAGGCGAGCGTAGCCTGCACCACGGCCCAGTATCAACAGCAGAAAGAAAAACTAAAACGAGGAAGAGAGTAGTTTACCGAGCGATGGGTCCATGAGAGAAAAAGCAACAACATACAGAGCTTGTAATACATAATATTTGGCGTGTTTCTCAAGCTTTTGCGCTCCTTCTTACTCTGCGTATCAAGCAGCCGAGCCCTCGGTCATCGCAACGCTTCCCGCAATGTTTACATACAAATAAGGTTTAGTTACACGCAATTAGGGTCATCGCTGCGGCGCTTGCCGGTATTGAAGCTTGGTCGCACGTTTTTCCTTGAAGGCTTCTACTAAAGCTCCGTGTTCAGCGAAAATTACGCCCACGGTAGCAGAGCACCACCCAAGAGCCGGCGTTGGTAAATTTGCCAGCGATGTCAAACTACACATGTTAAAATGATTCCAGTGCACAGAATAGCGCGCATAGGCACCCAGAACATTAGTTGCAAGTCGTGAGAGCAGACAGCAAGCTAAAATGATCAAGAAGTTGCAATTGTTAGGGCGGTAACAATGGTATGTAGACTGCGAAACATGAAGTCCCAACCTTTAAATGCGGGTCATGACATAAAATGCAAAAATGTTTATAGAAAATCCAGTTCTCGGCGTGGCCGAGTGGTTAGCGTGCTGAGCTAGTGGTTGGTATGTACCTAGGGACTTAGTTCGAGGCACGCTTGGTGCATTAATTTTTTTCTTTTTTTTTTACTTTTTTTTAAGGTTTTTTATGTACCTAACTTGTTTCGTTCCTTTTTACTTGTTTAATTTTTATCCCACGCCTTTTTTTTTTTTCGGGCGAACAGTGCCGCCAGCGCGGAGCGTCCCAGTATGCCGCGTCCCAGTGCGCCCAGTGTCCAGCGTCATACTGGGACCATAATCAGGTATGGCGCTGGGGCGCTGGCTCCCAGTGGCACTGGTTTTTGCAATAGGGGAGTAACTTGATAGTGAACACGAACAAAACTGAAAAGCAGCACGCGTGAGTATTCAAGGCAGAAGCTGGTTGGATCTTCCTTTTTGCAGGCGCTTTCAAATTTAAAAGTCTCGGAGTAAAAAAATCACGTGCAAAACTGACCTTTTCAATATGAGTTAAGTCGCGGCAGTCGTGCGCTATTCGATTTCAAAACTGTGCAACACCATATCCCATTTCGCTTTCTTAACTCTCTTCCAGTGTTTCTGAAATTTTCCGCCGTGAGGCAACAGCCAGAAACCTAAACAAGAAGACATCGACCGAAGAACAGAATTTTATGTCGTTTGGACAGTGTAGACCTTCCTGCGGGGCGCAGGTGGCCGCTTTGAACTTTCAAAAGAGGCAACCCGAGCCCGCACGATAAATAGTTGCAAATCGCAGCGTTCTGACTTATTCCCGACTTAAATTACAACAGCGCCGCAGCGGTCGAACTCGGCATGCATGGAAGAGTCGTAGCTTCTCGAAACGGGACACTGGCGCGTGGGCGAAGTATCGAGAAAGAGCAATTGGCGATCCTCACGTGGCGGCAGTTTCTTGCACCGAATGCCAAGGCAGCCAAGTGTGTACAGATAGCTGTAGCCTGCGCGCTGGGAGTACAGCACTAGCATTCCACAGCGAAAAAACCGTATCAGTCACAATAACCTCATACAGATTTCTCATACTAAACTCATACTAAACTCATACAAATATCATACAATCTCACATATTTATCATATGCTGAATGATACTTGTATGAGATATGAGATTGGTACGAGTTTAGTACGATTTTGTTATGAGAAATCTATATGAGGTTATTGTGACTCATAGTGTCCTAATTTTCTGTGGCAGCTCTAACGTTTTATTTTTTTGAAGCGATAGCTTCACTACGCGATGAAAAGCCAAGGTAACCTTCAAATTCACAGGAATGTGACCTTTAAGTGCGCCAGAGGTCAAACCACGGAACACATGTGGTGTCGCACCCCATGGTCAAAAACGTCAAAGGTTAAGGTAAAGGTCGCAAGCCAAATCGATTAACTATGACGTGGGAGTATGTTTTCGTGTCACGTGATAACTGACGTCACATTCATGTGACTGAGTATATAAAAAGGAGTGCGCCAGGCCAGTGCTGCAGCACGGAGCCCGAGTAGAGGGATGCGAATGAAGCCATCGCGCATACACTAGGTTTAACCATATACCTAAACCACCAGCAATGTTTAGCATGCGACAGGGCCCTAGAATGCATATGGTACTTCCTCAGACTTCAGTGCGTACGCAGCTACAGTTAAGAGGGACAACCTAGAACAATGCTAAGACAACAACATGTAGTTCGTCGTTTCACACGCTGCGCTCAGTGCAACACAATCCGTAGAAGGCTGCAGGTTCCCCGTTTAGTTCGATAGAGGACGCCAGAACGAATCAGGGAGCCAACATGTTGCGCCACGGCGCCCGGCTTATCCCATGCACGTTTTAGAGCCGTCCTACGCGTCCTGAGCCACGGCGCTACCCTACCGCCTACGTTGCACAGCATGGGTCAGTCACTCCTTGCTACAGTATCTTTTTTCGTTTTCTTTTTTGTTTTTTGTTTTAGCAAAGTAAACTTGAGTTTTTGAGTATACGTGTTCACACAGCCGCCAAACGATCCACTGGTCCACAGCTAGGCTTGCCGGACGGACCGGACTGAACTACCTCGTTGCGTGCGAGAACATCGGGAGCGCCTCGTCTCTTCGTTGTAGCCTGCAATCCTGCACGCATTTCGCTCCGCCCGGCACAGATTCCCGGAATCCGCGCTTGCCCCAACGGCAGCGGGATGCGGTTTCACCTTGCAAACGGCATGCAAGGTTAACAGGGGGAGAGGGAGGGGGAGAGGAGGTTTGAGTTGGCGGCTCCGTCGGGGAAAGCATGCTCCCGTTACACGAGCCAACTGCAGCGTCCGCTGCTTTTGGGGCCTCCACGCCGGAAATTTGCATGTTATCGAAAGGAGGGGTAGGGAGGAGAAGTAATCCGAGACGACGAAGCCATCGACGTCGTCGTCGTTTCGGATTCGCCCCGGGACGGTAATACGAAATGCGTGCGAACGCAGCAACCCCAGACGTGTCCTGTTTGCGCCTCCAGTGCCTGTTTCGGCGCGTTTTGCTTGCCTGTTCTCCTCGATCGTGCAAAGCGAGGCTGCCACTTGGGCGGCGGAAATAGTCTGCCGGATGGGTCGAGTCGAGGAAAATGCCGACGAATGTAACTTTTCTTTTTTTGTTTTTGTAACATTTTTTGCGATTTCGTTAAGACGTAAAGAATATGAGATGCGTGTTGCGTTTTCGGATAAGTATATCTACGAGGCGCTCGGCAAGAAGCTCGTGGCGTTGAAATCGAAATCAAGCGAACAAGCTCATTGACCGTAAAATGTTTTAGCGTGTGTGGTGTTAGGCTTAGCCTGAGTGCGAAACAAGCAACGCGATCGCTGACCTATGTAATTTACTTTCTCGCCCCTGTAAACACGGCCTGCTTAAGGTAACGTGCTGTTTTCTTGGGTTACCATTTCAATTTTTATGTCATTGCAAGCTATGACACTGCGCTGAATTGAAGCTGCCTTCATTCTAAAGCAGGCAAGCATAAGTATTTGCGACTCGCTGTAAATTTTTTTCGATTATGAAGGAGACAGGATATACGAAGGGAAGTTATTGACAGATGTTCGCGATTCGCAGTCGTAAGAGAAAACAACGGCCGAGTAATAAAACTCGCGCTTAACCATTTGCAACCTACCGCGTTTTATCAACAACTAGTGGCAGTAGACGTGGCACTGCTTGGTGACATACACAGCTATTTTATTTAATTTTTAGCATCAATATTTTTCTGCTAGCTTAATCTGTATAGATTGGCATTTTTTAAAGCTCCGGCCGAGAATTTTTAACTTGAGCACGAATCGTGAACAGGCACATTTTACAACGGGAAGTTCTGTATGACAGCCTTTTTTCCTCCTATGATAAAATTTCAACATAATAGTCCATATAGCTGCATATCTTTCATCGGGAGGTCCGTATGCTCCTGTCAGTTTTCCATGACAGTCTTAACTACTTGATGCGAGAAAAGGGTATTACTATGCATTAGAACATTCCCATCGTTCACTCAAAATTTCCAACACAGTATTCCACAACTCCACAATGTCTTAGCAAATAAAATCGTTGTAAAAAAAAAGCCAAATTTCTGTCATCACCCACAGCCCCCCTAACAGATCGGGCGCAACGGCACAGGAGAAAGGGAAGCATAAATGCGAACACATATTCAACAGCGGGAGAAGTGGTGTTCCAAAATTTATTATTCAAAGTAGAAAGGGCCAACGTAAAAGAGACGGGGACACAGGAGAAGACACATATACAACAGGATAGAGGCTGAACTATATTGACTGAACTTTTATCGAAATGCGGGGCACAATTAAAACAACATAAACTATCACCGCTATCTTGTGCTGCGGTCCCCTTACGATGAGTTACCGACTAGCCCACACAAACGTATTGATCTATAATTATTCAAATTTTTTTTTTAATACTGAGCTTTGAGATCACGGCTATATAGGTGACTGACCAAGCTCTATAGACGTTGAGAACGGATTACTTCGCACCTACAGCGAACACTAGCTTAAACGAGCTTGGTGCACAGGTTGTCAAGTAGGAATACTCACATTCGGCCAAAGCAGTGATTCGATTGAAATCGCATAGCAGCCATGCTGGTATCTTCGCGCAGTTAGACTCTGCCATGGTTCAAAACGTGTTATGCCAAAATCAAGAACACGTGCACTCTTCGCCGGCTTTTTTCCACGATTCGAAGCACTTACAGCAAGGGGCAAGTAATTTTTAATTACTTCTATTGAACAAAATAAAATTTCATACAAATCAGCGGCTGAGCAATTTTTGAAAAGGCTTCAATAAAAACAGTTGCCCGGAAAATGGCATATTTTAGCTTTTCAGACAAGTACACAAAGAAACCTTAACGTGTTAAAAAGAAAAAAAAAAAGATTTATTGGAGTGCCAGGATCCAGAGCCCCTTCTGCAGAAAATCAGTCATGAGCGTGCCATTGGCCCTCAGGGCGAAGTAAGAAGGAGGAGGAGGAGGAAGGGGAGGAGGCCTGCACCCGGCACAATGACCTTCCTTCCTTGACATTTCCTTCTCTATTCCCTAGCATTTATTTCTATTTATTTTTGCGATGTAGTTATACATCACAAAATCTAATATCTCTGCACCCCAATTATTGGCCGATCCCCCTGTGCGGGTATGTGCCATCAAATTAGAGGAGGAGAACAACAACAAATGGCGTAGTGAAGCTTTCGCTTAAAATCAGTAACATGCATCAGGCAGGCGGTAGTTGACAAGTGAAATAACCGCGCACTGACTTAATTTATTCGGCAGGTTGTGTGACGTCATAGGAATACATGACAGGGCCGAGCTGGCAGATACCAACTCGGGAAGCTCCTCTGGGGTGGGAGGGTGGGATAGAAATCGAATTCTCCGGGACCCATAGATACCGAGTCAGACAAACTATGTATAGCACTCTCAGACTACACAGACACGTTCGTACGACTTTGATTGGTTAAAGTTGGACTTTATGTCTGTCAGATGGTTCTTCACAAAGTGTGGTGCCATTAATACTGTAGCGTCACATACTTAAAGGCGGGGCTTGAGCGTCCCCCGTATTTTAGTTATACGACCGACAAGTGAAGTTATCTCTGTAACGCCGAGATCAGTAGATATGGAACAAGAGCAACATGTTTCAGTTGTAATTTATTAACGCGTATTGATAATTTTTACGTATTCGGTATATCTATGCGTAGAAGCAAGGGAAAAGAGCAGACAGAACATGAAACCCCGGACCGTAATTCTTTAAATGCGTTGATACAGTTTCAGCTATAAAAAACGGTACCCCATCATATCATTATATCCCAATGTGTGACCCATTGATCAGCGAAAGCAACAGGTTGTTTGCATCTTTAGATTAACGTAAACCAAACCTCGCGTATGCCCGCTGCTTGTGTAGGAGGAGACATGCCGATAACACTGACAGCCCCATACATTAGCATAAAGAAATTATACTGGAAACTGCATCAGCAAAATCTTTTACTTTATTGCCGCTTCGAACACAACATGGAAGAAATAAAGAGAACCTAATTCTAGGTATCCGAATTACACAGTACGAGCAATGCACCTTTGGCGCAAAAAAAAAAAAAAAAGGGGGGGGGGGGGGGAAGGTATCTTTATTTCTGTCAAAGTCGCGTTTCATAAACTTTTCGCCGGTGGCATTTGCCCAGAACTAGAGCGTGCATCGTATTCATAGGCGCCATCGCTGCGCCATCCTGAGACACACACGTCGGAGTACGGGGAGCAAAATTCACTTAATTCAATTACGAGAAAAGTGTGCCCACCTCACGAGCCCAGCAGGGCGATTGTGATCCATTACTGTGCCAGCAATGTCGCCTACCGCGAGTTTGTAACGAATGTTGACCATTTGTTTACGTTCCCAAGAGAGGCATTTATGCCTCACATCAATTGGCGACTTTGTGGAAAGAAGCCCTCTTTGGACATATCGCTTAAACGTAGCTTATTTCGCACGTACAGTTGCCTGCCGGCGTAGCTCGCAAGCAGGAGTTAAAGCTGGGGGATTAAGTCGACTACATGCATGGACGTTGAAAGCCCGCTGACAAGCTTGGAATCTCACTGACAAGCTCGGAACACAGCTGCCATTTCCTGATTTAGTCTTTTAAATCTCCACGTTTGTGGTATCAAGGTGTGGGCAGCGTACCGGGTGCGTCAAGGTACGGCTGGTCGACAAGTTTCACAGATCGGTTGTCTGGCACGCGGTCCACCTCGAACAGTATCAACCTGTTCTCTTCGGGATGCTTCTTCAAAAAGGGAGCTGGCAGGTAAAGCCGCACTTGCGGTCCCGCCTTGGGCCAGTAACGACCTAGGTTGATGCCGTTTATGTAAGCCACGCCTCTGCCCCATCCCGAGGGGTCCAGAAAGGTGTCCAGTGGTTCTTGCTTCTCTGAAAGCGTAAAACTGCCGGCGAAGAAGCCGGGAAGCTTTCCATCGCCTTCCTTCTGGACGATGCGCAGAAGCTCGGTGATGTCTTGGTTCCTCGTCAGAGGCACCACATCCATGGTCCAGTCTGTTATCTTATTGTCGTTAAGCGTCACGCTCTTCACACCCTGTTGATAAAAAAAAAATTGCAGGGCCTCTTAAGATATCTTTTAAGAAGTGAACGGCGAAAGTCCAGTAGTAATAGGAGCACTCATTAGCAGTCATTTTAGTCATTACTACTCATTACTAAGCATTTTGTCATTTGTAACCAATTGTAGTCTAGAAGTCATCGTTGGACATATCGGTCATTAGAAGTCATTAGTGGACACTGAAAGTAGGGCATTTTAGTCATTACTACCCATTACTAAGTATTTTAGTCATTTCTAACCAACTAAGTTCCTTTAAAGTCATCAAAATTCACCGGCGTTCTATAACTGGTTTACAGGTAAAAAAAAAGGCGCAGTAGCTCTCACAACGCTGAATCTCGCTGGCACATCTCGCGGACAAATCTCGCCAATGCAAGAATTTCACCAAGAGCCTAGAAAGGCCTTCGCCTAAAAAAAAAAGAAATGTATGGGAGAGGGGCGCATGAATGTACTCAAATGTGCATATGAGGAGAAAAAACATATCCTCATTATTACCGTGACAGAAATTTCGGCAAACTATTCAAGCTGTTCACAGTGAAAGACACGCTGTCACAAAATACGTTCTAGACTCCAAATTTATATTGGATTAGCTGATACGTTAACCAGTCTTCCGATGGTAGAATACAAAAAATTCTGACTCTTTAGACATTCTTTAACTGTAGCGCAGTAGTTTACAAAACGGTAGTAGTTATGCGATTAATTTTCAACGACAAGTAATAATGACAGCCGTACGGTAAACTTTCCAACTTCCTTAGCCTTGCTTTAGAAGCAGACAAAAAGTGGCTGTGATAGCAGAATCAATATAACAAATTTAATTGTATCGAATAAAGAAATATTTAAGGTGATTCCGTCCGTCCATCGTCTCCAGGTTAAGTTGCGCGTAAGGGAGAGTTTGTGCGCAGTTTTCCATTTTGTGAGGCATTCGTTGTTTGATTTTGTAATATTAGTGGCGACGTAATAGCAGTAGCTGGGTACTGGGAATAAAATTGCAGAATAACTAGGATAAAATTATTGGTGAGAAAAGCTATTCGCAGCTTCTCGTCTAAAGATCCGAGAACAGCAGCAGCAGTACACAAGTTTTTGCAGAGAGCTCTCTCAGACATATTGCTGAAGGTATAGAAGCAAATCGGTAGTATTGATAAAGAAATTTCCGACCAACACCACCTTCTACTTCAATGTTTAGAATATGCGCAGAAGTAGACATCAACGTCTCCGATGTATTAACAACCAATAATGTCAAAGTACTAGAAGTAGCGGTACTAGTAGCAGTACACGTTCTTACAATATAGAGGCAACAGTGCCAACATCACACAACACAAAAAGAAACCCCAGCACACGAGCCTCCAACAAGCCTTTTAAATATTTTATGCCAACTTTACCGCCGTTACGGACAGTTATTGAAGTGTAGAAGTAATCACACGCGAAAGAATTAGAAGCTTTCATGCAGTCTTGTGTTCTGGCGTTTGCTGCTACACATTCCTTTTGTTATGAATTGTTGCTACGGTTGCCACTATACCTAGGAGAACTCCCAGCCCACGGCCTCCAACAAAACTTCTAATTATTCTGAGCTGTCTTTGAAGTCATTAAGGACAGTTTCGTATGAGGCGCAATCTGAGCTGCAATCGCGTGCATCAAGAGGAACATTATTAACCAGGCAAGAAAAACGTTCTCTACGCACCTTAACATCGTGATTTCTGTTGCCGACTTCATCCCTCCCCATGTTCTCCACCAGGATCACCATCTTATCACCTTTGTTCACAGATATATCACCCTCCGTTCTGACGTCTCCAGTGCCAGGCTTAAAGCTGTAGAAAATGTGTACCGAGTTTTGCACAAACACGTGCGCACGGTCGCGAAGCCCATGCAATCGTAATTTTCCTTTGCCCGAAGACTTGACATTCACGTGCGTTGTGTACTGGACAAAACCGTAGTCCTGCCCCAGTTCTTCGAACGTCATTGGAAACTTGGACTGCTTCTGCTTGAGCCAGTTCTTTCGGCGAAAGTGGTTAAGGACGTCGTTCAGACTAGAGTAATGATTCAACTTGAGCGGGCCCAGATTGAGCTTTTTCGCCGGACCTGGAGGTTCACCACTAGGAAGCGGCAAAAACTCTTTAATCACCTCTCTGAACTTGTAGTACATGGGTCGTAAGGAGCCATCTTCGGCGATCGGCGCGCCGTAATCGTAGCTCGTCACGGTAGGAGTGTCCATGCTGGTGGCGGATTTGAATCCGAAACTGGTGCCTCCGTGAAACATGTAGATAGTGGCGGACGCTCCCGCCTTCAGAAGTTCCTTGAACTTATCGACCAACTGCAGACTGCTCCTGTTGGGCCGATCGAAAGTCCAGTGGGCCATCCAACCTGTGTAGTATTCTGCCACAAACCTTGGACAGGGCTTCACTTGAGCCCAGTCCATCACTTGGAACATCGAGTTTATTTTCTGAGTGAAGTCGAAGTTACCGGCCACGAGAATGTCGCGCACCTTGTCGCACGTGTAGTAGTACTCCTCCGGAAAGTCGTTGCGGAAGTAGATGACGTCATTTCCCAAGTGCCTCTCGAGCGACGAGAGTACGTGGTCCATGTAATTGGGGTCACAGTGCCTGTAGTGGCCAAACTCGTTCTCCACCTGTACCGCGAAGATGGGGCCCCCGTTCCTGTAAAGGTACGGCACCATCATGGGCAGAAGCTTTCCGTACCACCTCTCCGTGAGGTTGAGGTAGTTGACGTCCATGCTGCGGTACTTCATCTTGGGGTGCTCCTTAAGCAACCAGTAGGGAAAGCCACCGTTGTCCCTTTCGGCGCAGATGTACGGCCCCGGCCTCAAGATGGCGAGCAGACCCTGACTTTTCACTTCGTTAAGGAACCCGACCACGTCGTACATGCCTGCGAAGTTGTACTGGCGCGGCTCGGGTTCATGGCTGCTCCATTCGACGTAAAAGTCAACCACGTTGACTCCGGCCATGCGCATCTTGAGCAGCCTGTCCTTCCAGTAAGGGCGGGGAACCCTGAAGTAATGCATGGCGCCGGCCACAAACTGGAAAGGCTTGCCATCTCGCAAGAACCGCTTGTTCGCGTGGTCAACAACGAGCGACGGTCTACCGCTAGAAGGCGGCACCGCACAGAACGCGGCCAACAGCGCGGCTGAAATTCGTAATAACGAGCAGGCCATGCGTCGGTTCACTACAATCGGCCGATATATTTCGCACACGTAGGCATTGATATCGAGAACCAACAAAAAGCCTGCTCGTTACGGACGCTCTAGCCCTCGAAAGAAGGCCCATTTTCGCCGCGGTTTGCCGAAAGAGCCACATAAATAGCCATCTCAGACTGATTCTGTACTCTCTTTTATCTACAGTTCTTTTGTAAAGGTGACATATGTTTCGGTGAAAACCGGCAGCAATAAACACGAAGCAACATAAGCCCGCCTTTTCTGTCACAGGAGTGTAGTGCCAGGCGGTGTACCCGTAAATCAATCACACGGCATACTGACATGGAAAAAGGAAGAAACTAGGTAAGGCACCTACGAATGAAAGGATACCATTTACAGTCATCTCACGAGTTCGCGGCTTGATGTTGGAGCTTCTCCAAACGACATGAGAAAACAGAAAATGGGACTCGTTCGGTGGCATATAATATATAATTAGGCAGCCCAGAGCATTCGCGTAAGAAACTGCATGAAGTAAACGATGCGTTTTCGTAGGTTTTATAGCAAATAGCATATTCTTCAAGTCGAGCACTTTGAAAAAAGTGCACCCTATTTCCATGCAGTTTCCGCAGCCTAAAAATGAAGGTACTGCTACCTGAAAGTGGTTGCGGAAATGCAATTCATTCTCAGAAGAATAGGTAGTTAAGGGCCTTCTCCTCGTCATCTGATGACAAACAATGCAGCACAATGTCGAGACCACAGCAGTGTGCTAACTAAAATGAACCCATCAAATGGCCTATACCATGTGATCAACTAAACAGCACCTAGATGATTTCATCCCCCAACAGAAACAATTCTTAGCCGATCACAACCGTCTAAAACTACAAGACATGATCTCCATATTTATGTATTTTTCATATGTAAGCTTGGACCTCAAAAAGCCCTGCTATGCCATAGCCACTTCCGAAAGGTAGAGAGCTGCTGGAGAATACGGCCGCCCGAGTTTTGCCCCGCCCTGTGCGCGGCAGCGTTTACACATTAAAGACCTGTCGTGCGGATACATAGACAAATCGAAGGGAACAAAAATAAACACCGGTAGCACCGACAGAAACGGAGAAGCAAAATTAATCCTACAAAACGAACGTGGCTTCGTCAATTGCCAGCACGAATATAAACGACAACCATAAAGAAGCCAATCGTCAGAAATTCCTGAAGGAAAGCGCACGCCCCCGCTGCCACAAAACTAATGCCCATTTCCTCCTCTCCCATTATCAGTACACGAAGGCTACGTACGGCGAGACGGGGGTTGCCTTTTCCGTTGCCCATAAACGCCAGGCTCGACCTGCGTCCCTGCTATATAGCTCGCGCAGGAGCTCGCGCGCGAGCGCCTGCTTACGCCTGCGCGAGCTGGCACTGGCGCTCCCGGCATGGAGATGTATAAACGCGATGGGTTTCGAGGCGCGCATGCAGGAGGCAAGAAACCGCCGCTGGCGCCCCATCAAAGAGACAGCGCGCGCCGAGCAAAGCATAGCTGCAGACCCCGCGGCCTATTATTCTGTTTTATGAAGCCCCCTTTCGACGGTAGTATCCAATTTCCCGGAGTCTTTACCCCGGAAGACGGTCGAATTCATCTGCTTTTATGGGCCTATGAGGAAGGCGGGCCTGCCAGCTTCGTGCGCTCCCTTGTGCAAGAAGCCCACAACAGCCGGGAGACCAATGGGTTTTCACCGCGCGTCTGTCTGCGGGGCTTCTTATTTCTTCTCGATGCCGTTTCCTGCACGGACCGACACAATGGCGTTCGGAAAGAAACGCCGTGAACCGCAATCAACGTCGACCCTTGTGACAACGGCGACAGCTTCCGAAAGCTCCAGCCAGGATGCGTCTATAGATTGGCGCCGATTCCTTCCGATAGGACCGTATAGATATATAACTAAAGTCATGTCCTCTCGGAGTTTCTGTTTCCGTTTATTCCCCGTTCGTAACAATGCATGAGCATTGCGTTACTTCCGTTATTGCGAAGCAGCGAAATTCTTCCCTTGTTTTTACGACGCATTAATTTGACTGCGGCGTTTTTTGAAACACCAGCGGGCCGCGAACGATTCGAACGGAGAAACAAACAACGATGATGAAATTGGCTTTATTGCCCCTAAAATCGCTGTCCTCGAGCGCACACATCAATATCATCGTTAGACGTTTTGCAGCTACTATTGCGTAGAACGACCGTTAGTTTTGTCAAGGCGCAAGGAAAATGCAAGCCGTCATGAAACAAATACATTCCCAAGCGACGTCAATCCCCCCCCGGCCGTCCTCTCTCTTCTTTAAGCATTCAAACACGGACAAACTTCGAATGACACCAATAAGCCGAAACAAAATTAGAAACAAATTCAAAATGCATGCAAGGAATATAAAATATACCCTTGCAAAATAACCACATCAAACAGACCATTGCAAACACCAAGTGCAGAAACATGGCGAATGGGGAGAGACCGACCAGCCGCCGGAGCTTATCCCCTCCGCCCATTCACGTGAACCCTGCCGCCGGATTCCTCGCTCCCGTTGCCAATGCCAGGGCCACCGGCGGATCAAGGAACGGCAGGTCAGTAATCGGATCATGTCAGGGGCTCACGTAATCACAACATTTCTGACCCAGCGCCGAAAATTCCGCGTTGCGACCCCGTCCTTTTATCTGTGTCCCGTATCATTTTCGTTGTGCATCACAGTAGACAGAATCACCACGCTGCTGTAACGACGAGAACGATATATGACGCTGGAGAATGCAGCTGAAAACAAATGCAGGTAATACATTTTTACCTAGTACTGTATGATCCCTAGTGAAAAAACCCTATGAGTCACAATAACCTCATACAGACTTCTCATACTAAACTCATACTAAACTCGTACCAATCTCATATCATCTCATACAAATATCATTTACCATATGAAAATATATGAGATTGTATGAGATTTGTATGAGTTTAATATGAGTTCAGTATGAGAAATTTGTATGAGGTTATCGTGACTCATAAGGTTGTTTTCGCTAGGGATATGCCTCGCTCCTGGTTGATATTGTGCCAAAGAAGATTTAACATCCCGCATTGGCAAAATACAGGAACGTTTAAGAACTATAGCTTCTTCAACGAGAATGCGAACAATTGCTCATAAGTTTATGCCAGTGTAAAAAACCGCGCTTGTGACCAAGGTAAAACCCCTGAGCACACACTAAAGATGCAACGTATAAAGCATGGCAGAGGCAGTAAAGGCATCGCATGCTGAAGGCCGAAAACTGTCAGTTTAAAAAGACGTGATAGCTTTTTGTTTCTCTTTCATTCATTCCTAGTTGGATATCCGTGCCAGCAGTCCAATTAGTATTTTTATCGAGCAAAAAAAGGCCATATCTCGGACGCGTGCAGCTCGGTCAAATAATGGTATACCCCGGCCGCGTCAATGGTGCGCTCCTTGTCTCCAAAAGACCACGTTGGCAAAAAAAGTTGCATAAACGTTGCACCTATGCATATGACTGCATCAGTAACGAGGCACCGAACTTCTCCCCGTCACACGCGCGCGCTTGTGTCGGTAACAGACACCTATTCAGGCAATAGAACGGCGTGTTACCCAGTGGTGCACACTACTGCACTACACTACACTAGGGTTACACTAATGCGCTACGAACACTACACTAGTGTTCCACAATGCAGCGCTGTAGTAAACTTCAAGAAACAGCAAACATCTGTCGTGAAGTGACAGTCACATTATTCTCTTCCCTCTTGCAGCCCCATACTGGCGACGACACATATCTCGATGTGCAATGCTTAACAATCAACGAATCAACAAAAAGTTATTTTAAATGTACAATAAATAACAAACATGAAGACACAATCATAGTTATTTAATGGTTTTTGTAACAAATGAAAGTGCAGAACAATCTAATTGGCGATTCAAGTGATCGATCATTTACTTAACGGAGTGTATGGTTCAGTTCAGTTCATTTCAGTCGTTCAGTCGTGTCCGACTCTTCGTGTATGGTTAGTTATGGTTTAATAAATGGTATTTGTTTCTCAATTCTGCAGCAGTTTGCATGCTGAAATAAGAATAATAAGCATATGGATATGTCTAAACACGCTTCTTGACCAATTTTACTATAGTAGTAATACGTATTCACCGATAATTTCTTTAAAGTACTTGATAATTCACATTTGAAAAGCACTACAAGTTCATCATGCAAGAGACCAAATTGTCGGCTACGTGTCAAAACCAGACTTGCTTTTCGTCTATCAAAACAAGCGACCGGTTTTCAGTAGTAAATGTCTGTCGAGCGTTACGCGAAGCTGCTTGACCTTGTCTGTGCTCTCCTCTCACGTGAGCCACGAGGCCTTCGGTACGCGAAGCCGGCGCGGCGAGCCATGAGTCAGAAGCGACAGCCGGCCCACGGCCGCCGAGTGCATAATGCGATCCAGAATTTTTGAAGCGACACGCCCGTACTACGACGACGTGAGAGTTATTTAACGCTGCGCCCCCGAATCACCGCTGAAGCATGAAAGCCTAATCCGTCTGCCCTATTAATACGCGCCATTCCTCCTCTTGCCGTGGAGCCCGTAATCCCCCCGCGACGCAAATCCCTTTATCTTCCCGCCTCCACGGAAGCATCGATAATCAGTGCAACGCTCCCTGACAAACTTGGCTAAGTGGGCCCCAAAAACACCCGAACAAGTCAGAACGAAGCCTCTTCGGACTGTGTCATCTGCATCAACGCGTGAAAGGCATCCACTCCCCACCGCCTAGCGCGCGGGAAATCTGTCGGACTGGAATGATAAAGAAGAGTAGAGTGAAGAGAATACGTAAGGCCGGCTAAAGTAGACGCTACAAACGGTTTGATGACAACTTTCGGGTACATCGCTAGCCTCTATGCCAAGTTTATTCTCGCAAAGAGGCAGCTGATGGCATTCTCTCGATGTCAACTCAGTGGCCTCTCAAGTCCTCAATGCGAACGAACTTCTTTTAGAGGTCACGCCTGAAATCTGCTGCTGAATGAAATTGCACGAAAAATGGCGTCTAATACGACGAAGTCTGTATCGACGCAATCAGCGGCTGTGCTACCTGCTTGCCACAGTTAACGTTTTCATTCTTCTTGGGCAATAAAAACAGCTTATATGAGAGCTGCAAAGCGGCTTGCTTACCCGCTCTGCGTGTTATGATTTAATATGTACAGAAAGAAAAGAAAGATGAACAACAAGTAAATCTTTAATGAAAAGTATGAAAAGTCAGACTTCAACCGGCAGTTCATATAGGCTGCCTTGATGTTCTGCACATGGGAGCAAATGCAGGGAAGAAAAAACGGAAGAGGTGTAGATCGGATAAACAAAAATAAAAAGAGATAAAAAATTACAAGGCCATGGCGGAATGAGCTGTATCAAAGTGATGAGCTAGAAAATAATTAGAGGCGGTGTGCAATGTGCACAAATTAGCTGAAAATGTTCATTGCATGGATTGTGCAACGTCTAGAAACATGGCGGTTTTCAAGTTTGTCCAGGAATCTGATATCAAATAGGTAAGAAGATAAAACGCTAATCTAATGTTTCTGCTGACTACAGCAGCCTAATAGATATTCCAATGTTACAGGAATTTGGATGAGCTACTCCACTGGCAGCTCATAATGAGCACGTTCTTCGGGGCATGCGCTGTACATTAAAACAAAATTTGCTGCACTGTTTCGAGTGCGCCGCAGATTGTCACAATAAGAACTGTTCACGTTTCCTAAACGGAACCGTAAGCAGTTCGTGAACACGGCGTTGAGCCGAATTCGGTGCTAAACGGTTTGCACATAGCGAGGAAGTCACCAGGGTATAATCAGTCGGAAAAACAACAGATTTGCTGCTGTCACAATATAATTTCTGTGCGGTTTTTGGCAGTGAACCTGTTTTCAAGACAGAAATTTCTGCAGTAACGTCAGAATTTTATTTAGTTACAAAAGAAACCTAACAGCCAACAACAGACTACAGAAATGTACGAATGGAAAAATTACAGAACTACAGAAAAGTACTATAGAAAATTCTGACGTTTACAACAGAACTACAGAATATTTTGTCGTATTTTTGACACAGTTCTGTAGTCTTTTTTTCGGCTATGGAATGTGGATGCATATGGGAGTAATGATGTGTCGCCAAGCTCCAAACTCGATTGTTTTCTTTGTGAGTTGTCAAAAATATTTAGGCTCCATGGCTTCGACACTAGACACCTTCTGCACCTTATTCATTATGCATCTATGTGCGCCCTCAAAGGACTAGCCGATTTCGAAATTTCGGCTTAAATTTAAAAGAAAAAAACAAAAACATATGAAACATCAACTATTTCGGACATACAGTTTGCAGGTAAAGATACGCATCAGAGAACCCTTGAGAGGAAGCCTTCTTCCAGCACATCTGTCCGAACGTAGCTCCCACTTCTGCCCTATATAAAGAAGGTATTCAACGTCCCCAATGCCCTAAAGCACGGCCTGTTCGGAGTGCGCCGCCCAGGCACGCTCCAGATTGAGACGCGTACGTACACACTTTGTACGTGACTGCGTCAACGGTGCCGTCATGTCAGCCTTTCTCCCATCGCCGTGCCGGCACATTGCCTCGAGCCCCGCGATTCTCGCAGAGGGCATCGGAGCGCGGCCATTATCGAGGGATGAAGAGGCGCATGAGTCAGAGGCGCGTTAGCTTTCCCGCGCCGCCCCCGACTGCTCACTGAACGCAGTTCGCAGATTATTATTATTATTTTTTTTTTGCGTACAGTTGTGTAGACCCGAAGTGAATATAAGGAAAGTCCCAAACTCGCTGCGGAGCAGCGTCAGCGTGGAAGAACCGAAGACGAACCACAATTCTTGAAGATGCCTGTTAAACAGCAAACAGTGACAGCATGGCAGAACCGAAGACAAAGCACATTAATTGAAGATATATGGAAGAGTCATGGTACACGCAGTTTATCGGCATGAAACATGATTCTGGGAAGAAGAAAATGCGCAAGTTACCCTGACACGGAAATTCACTATGTTGTCCAATAACAGCAGTCACAAGAACGGCGTTCGATAAGTTGTCCATCAACAGCAGTCTAATGAACGGCATAGTTGCAGTAGAGGCACAAATGCATGTACAGGAAAGTTCAGATTCGAGCTCACCTGCGTCTTCTTCAGTTTGATGTTCCATATGGCTTCCGGGCCCTGTTCTCTTGATATCCGGAAACTGTGAGGGAAAAGCATTTGTATAAGGCCGAAGTCGTCACCTGCATTTCTGACTTGCTCTGTTTAAAGCTACACCAACTTGGGCTCTCCCTATTTTGAACTTGTGAACGTGTCTTATAGCACACGCCGTGCTTATCATTTAAAAGCAGCGTTCGTTCGAGAGGTGACCGTTGCCGTCATAGTAATCCAGAATGGAGAAAAAAAGGCGTCGCGATGGCTCAGTGGTTAAGACCCCCGGATACTGAACTGGAGTTCCAGGGTTCCAATCCGTCCGCCGACGCTGCGTTTCGATAGACGCGAAACGGATAGGCATCCGTGTGTTGTGCGATGTCAGTGCACGTCAATACCAAAGTGGTCGAAATTACTCCGCAGCCCTTCACTATGGCACCTATTACTAGATTACTAGATTTCCGCTTTCACTCCCACATTCCTCCCTGCCCTTATGATGTAGTTCAGGTGTCCACAGAGAAAGCTTGACAGATACTGCGCCCTTTCTTTCCAGCAACCAAACTATGTATGTACTAGGCAGATTTAACCATTTAAAAATGCAAATTGGTTAATATGTTTTTTACATAGCACGTTTAACATTGTAAAACTCTGTGATAGTTCGCAGAATGAATAGGTGATGCTAAAGGCGCTGTCACTTCTATTATTAAGCGTCCTCTTAATTTCCTTGAATATGCCATGCAGATAGATAAAGTGGCTCTTTCCATACGACCACTATCCCAATCGTGGTCGTGTGGCAAAAGGATTGCGCTTTGGGGAGGCGGCAGTGGGGTGGCTGCAAGGATGCGTGCGTCGCCGCCCAGGTGGCGCTCCATGCATCAAGGCGGCCCTCTAGGTTGTGCCTTGCTACCGGTGGGATTGCGGGCTTAATTGTAAGATGGCCGTTATCCGTGCGTGGGCAAGCCACGGCTGACCCTGAGCCGACTGCACTTTCGCTATGGGGCGCATCTCGGGTAGGTGAGGGATCAACGCAATGCCTGGTTAATTTTTGCTCCAACGACTGCAATAATGTTTCCTTCAGCACTCACAGTGAAGCTCTAGCAGTGTGCCATCTGGATCACGTGACCTCCCTGGCCGTATTCTCAACGGCACAGTCTGTCCGCATGAACACTTACTTCCACCTATATACGATTTTACAAAGGGGTGAAGGGTGCTGCCATAATGGGGAGCTGCTCTCGTAGCACAGGCAAGTTTTGACCACTACCCCAGCTCAGTCAAACGGGTTTCTCCAAGGGTCGTAAAATGGTGTATAACTAAAGGTCAGGCTACAAACTATTCTTCCACTTATAACTACAAACTATTAATGCGATGGCGTTAAAGGCCCAGTTTTGCACACTATCTGGTGTCGCCGGCGTCTGTATAGAAAAAAATTGGCTGCGGCTTAGCTCGGCTATGCCAGGATATACGTAGCGAAAGGCATACCTTGGTTAGCCTTGGTTATTCTTGATTGCACGTCCAGGTTAATGTGCTTGCCTGGCTAGGCTTCTTCGGCTCGTCGCCTTCGCCTGTTTTCATTCCAACGGCTTCAAGCCTTTTCGACTCGCTTTCAATGACTACGCGCGCCAGCTGCTATCTAGAAGAACAGAAGATTATCTCCAGTGCTATGAGGAGGATTGCTTTTCAAGGACTTTCTTTTGCTTTATAAGGGTGTCTCCCACATAGTAAGGGAGCACCTAAGTGCCATGCAGGAGGCTTCACCCCCACTGTTTGTTAAATGGCAATAAAATGTTTCTACCACCACCTCCCCTCCTACCTCTCCGACTGCACGCCAAGTAACGCGGCGCAGGGCTTCTCTATTTTCTCTTCTGTCCGCAAGAGGCAGCGCAGGTGTCTCAGCTACAGAGTCAGTAGCAGGCTCGTGCATTTCCTTCTTCCTACAGCCATAACTACTCTCGAGCGTCTCTGCTGCTCTCTTCGCCTTCTTACGCTCATTCTGTATTTGCTGCTGCTATGCGGTCTGACGTCATGCACAGCGCACCTGTTGCTCCTCTCCGGTTTCCGCGCATGCGCACTAGTGGCCTGTCTTACACACGGCGAAATGCTCTGATCGTGCAGACGCTACATAGCGAGGAGGTGGTTGCTAGGCAGCGGCGGTGAGAACGGTGCAACCACGGTGGAAATTGCTGCCATGGCGAAATCGCTGTATCGCGGCCAATGTAGCTTTCGCTACAAAAAAGTGGGATGTATAGGCACAGCTCGTTTCAGAGGCCGCCATCTTGAATTTGAAGTTCCGAAACTATGCCGCCATTTCGGCACTTGTCATTGGCACGTGGTTCCATTTCCAATCGGAAAAACTGAACTATGACGTCATCATTGGCACTCGAATTCGGCCGCATCTTGAATTGTTCTGACATAGATTTTTACGCCGATCGACGCGCTGTACTCACGGGCACCAAATCGAGAAATGTGAGCTCTGAGAAGAGCTCATAAAAGTACGAGCATGCCTGTGGCTGTGCTTGCCGGCCAATGCCAGTCAGTGATTAGTCAGTGGGCTGTGTGATGTCACGCGAGCATGGAGTTGGCGGCACCTGCTAAGTCGGGTAGCTCCTTTGAGATGAGAGCCGCGAGTCAGAACACGTATACCCAAGGCTACGCAGGCAAGTTCGCCGTACATTATGTCTACGTGGGACGCTCTTAGACTAATGTAGTAGTTTACGAATGTATGCTAACGAGTATAATTCAGATAACAGAAGAAGACATCGGGGGGTGAGTGATTATGCGGGCTAAGTCAACAAGAATCCACTTCATGAAATAGCCACAAATGGGAGGCATTGGTGTCATATCATCAAATGTGTAATTTAAGTGTCCCTACAGTCTCTTAACACAGTAGCGTTAACGGCTTCCTTGCGCATAAACTCCGGTGTCGATGTCGGCATTCTCAGCGAAAAATCACGATAATTGATCAAGCAACTTGATATGGCCGAGCATTGATTCTTCGACGGTTTGTGCGACTTATCGAGATATGAGAAAGTTGGGAACAGCTGCCAACTCAGGTGCTCTTGGATAGCGAGTAAATGTACGCTGATGAGGAACCGTTATCGCGTCATAACCTTTAAAGGCGGAGCTAATGTAGCCGAATTTTCTGCGTCTCAAGACAGGGACTAGAGGCTGAGTTAACAAACGCTTCACCCTAGACATGCTATGCGCCAGGCCAGGGAAAAGCTTGTGTGCGGCACTGGGGGTCGAACCCCGAACCTATATACCACAGGCGAGGCGGACGCTCGATTCATGCATAGGCCGTCCGTTAATCATTTTACTCCAAACCTCGCAACTGTAGAACCACAACATTATAGCCTGAGCTCTTCGTACTTTAATCAGCAACAACGCCTAAAGACCTTGAACACTGGTATACAAGAACAATGGCGGAAACCGAGGTATTTCCAAAGATACTGGCAGGCTGTTAGCAAACTCCTGTTTCTGGAAGAAAACGTTTTTCCTACTTCGAAGCATAGAATTCCTTGGGAGCCCGCGCTAGCTTGCTAACGTTGATGAGTCTTTTCTGGCGAACACATCAGTTAACTTCTTCGCCATACGACGTGTTCCAAGCCTTTGATATGCCTAATGAAATAGTTAATAGATGAGTGTGGAGGCCTACGGCTTGGTATAGTCTATATCAGCGCGGTAGGCGTACAGCAACTCAGAGTTCCTTTGGCAGCGTTGGAATAGAGATATCAAAACGCGATATGTATACGAAGTTGTATTTGTGAACCGACTTGCGCAACAATTTCTGGAATTCAGTGTCAAAGTCCGGATTACGAAAGAGAGGGATGAAAGAGATACGAGATGGTATGACCGTGTTTGGCAACCATAAAGAGCGAGCTGCATGCATGAAAGCGCAAAGAAAAAACAAGAGCTTACGTTGCGTTAACCCTCGTTTTAGTTTTTGAATTTCGTAAGGGTCATGCGTCTAGCATCGCACCAACCCCTTGCCCTGGCTTTGACGTTCAACAGCACCCCTGGCTAATGCACATCGCCTCTGTATCTGTGCATAATTGTTGAAGCACTAAAAAGAGGCAAACATAGCTCGCGCTGTACAGGCACCGTTATGACATTATCCGACAATGTACGTTCTAACAATACGCCGGTTTTGAAACGTCCGCACTATCGCTCGTTAAGTGGTTTCTCCGTTCGTCCTTATCTTTAGCACGTTCACTGAATGAATGCCCTGATGATGAAAGTCTTAGCCCTGAAGGCCGATCACTTCCACGTCTGCTGGCTTTTAAACACAAGCTCTAATAAAACATCCCAGGTTTTAAACTGCAACACCTTACGAAATCGTTTCACCATAGAAAACAACGAGTGAAAAGAATCCCATTTGCGCTACGTCACGGTTTACGTCGGGCAACCAAAGGAAAATTTCAATAATGAGGCAATTTAAAAAAAGAACTTAAGCATTAATAGAAACAATATTATCATTTTTGAACCCAGTTCCCAGCAAGTGTGAAGTAATAGTCCGTCACGACTTCACTGAATTTCTGCAGCAAATAATTATTCAGGTTGACCCTGCACCTCTGCTTTCCCCTTAATATCCACGCCCACTTTAGTCGTTATACTTTCATAATGAGCCTCCATTTATTTTTTGCCCTCACTTGTTAAGTCAAAGTCTGTCTGAATGCACTACGAAAGGTACTGAAGACCCTGGGTCGATTATGATGACGCGCACAACATGGTTTTGTCCTCACTATCTTCCAACCCAAGGTCGACAGAGCGTGGGAACACGATCATGTTCTGTGCCTCATCCTGGCTGGTCTACATTTCTTAGCTCTGTGAACAGCTTGTCAAACGGGGTTTAATTAGAGCGCCGGTTTTGGTGACGCCAGTCCGCGATGTCAATTTATCCCGAGGAATGACTAGCGCGCTGCACCTGGTGTGCTGCGCCAGTTATATGAATGAATGAATGAATGAATGAATGAATGAATGAATGAATGAATGAATGAATGAATGAATGAATGAATGAATGAATGAATGAATGAATGAATGAATGAATGAATGAATGAATGAATGTTTATTCCACTTTTGTCGTACAAAAAGCGCTGGTGACGAAAAAAAAAGCAGTTCGCAATGACCGCTTGACGGGCTTCGCCACCCGTAAGGTTGACGATGAACAGCAGCGGCAGTTTGTGCGATATAAAATGAACAACTCATTGCTATTGCTATTGCTATTCCGTGCCACTGTAACGAAGTTCAAATCACCGTAAGGCTACCGCACTTTCTAAAAGCAGGGCTGTACGGAGCAATGAACGTACCGTACATCATCATCATCATCATCAGCCTGATTATACCCACTGCAGGGCGAAGGCCTCTCCCATATTTCTCCACTTAACCCGGTTCTGTGCTAGCTGCATCCACTTGACCCCTGCGAACTTCTTAATCTCATCCGCCCACCTAACTTTCTGCCGCCCCCTGCTACGCTTTCCTTCCCTTGGAATCCAGTTTGTTACCCTCAGCGACCATCGGTTATCCTCTGCACGCTTTCTAACAATTAATGTTAGCCCTACCATTTTTCGTTCCATAGCCCTCTGGGTTGTCCTCAACTTAAGTAGGACTCTCTTGGTTAGCCTCCACGTTTCAGCCCCATAGGTGAGTACAGGCAAAATGCAACTGTTGTATACTTTCCTCTTGAGCGATACTGGTAAGCTGCTAGTCATAATCGGCGAGTGCTTGCCAAATGCGCTCCATCCCAATCTTATTCTTCTTGTTACTTCCTTTTCATGGTCCGGATCTGCGGTTACTACCTGTCCTAAGTAGACATATTCGCCTACTACTTCCAGTATTTCGCTACCTAAGGTAAACTGCTGTTCCTTCCCGAGGCTGGTGAACATTACCTTAGTCTTCTGCATATTGATTTTCAAGCCTACCTTTCTACTTTTTCTGTCTAGGTCATCAATCATTATTTGCAGTTCATCCCCCGAGTTGCTTAGCAAGGCAATGTCATCAGCAAATCGCAGATTACTGAGGTATTCTCCATCTACCCTTATCCCTAACTGCTCCCATTCCAAGTATCTGAATACCTCCTCTAAGCAAGCTGTACATAGTACTGGGGATATCGTGTCTCCTTACCTAACAGCTTTCTTTATGGGAATTTTATTACTTTCTTTGTGCAGAACTATGGTTGCTGTGCAGTCCCTGTTATATCTTCCAGCATTTTCACGTCGTCTAGCCCCTGATTTCGCAATGCCGGCATCACCGCCGAAGTTTCAACTGAGTCAAATGCTTTTGAGTAATCAATAAATGCTATGTATAAGGGCTGGTTATATTCCGAGCATCTTTCTATCACCTGGTTGATGGTATGGATATGATCTATAGTAGAGTACCGTTTCCGAAAACCCGCTTGATCCTTTGCTTGATTGCAGTCTAAGGTTGCCCTGATTCTATTAGCGATTACTTTAGTAAGTACCTTATACGTAACAGACAGTAAGCTGATTGGTCTGTAATTTTTAAGGTCCTTAGAGTCCCCTTTCTTGTGAATGAGGATAATGTTTGCATTCTTCCATGGTTCCGGTACCGTAGATGACACCAGGCACTGCGTATACAGGGTGGCCAGTTTTTCTAGCACGATATCCCCCCCCCCCCCCCCCCCCCGTCCTTGAGCAAATCTGTAGTTATCTGATCCTCTCCAGCTGATTTCCCCCTTTTCATAGTTTCTAGTGCTTGCTTGACCTCGTCCTTCGTCACTGGTGGAATGTCTGACTGTTTTTCCCTACCGCCAATCTCATTACGGTCCTGACTACTTTGGCTACTGTAGAGATCTGTATAGAACTCCTCGGCTACTTTGACTATCTTGTCCATATTAGTGATTACGTTGCCCGCCTTGTCCCTTACCGCATACATCTGGTTTTTGCCTATGCCCAATTTCTTCTTTACCGCTTTAAGGCTTCCCCCGTTCTTTACAGCATGCTCAATTTTCTCCATGTTATACTTGCGTACATACCGTACATAGACAGACAGAAAGAGAGAGAGAAAGAGAAAATAGAATAGAAAGGTAGGGAGGTTAACCTGGCGATGCTCAGTAGGCTTCCCTACACGTGGGGGAGAAGAACAAACGGTGAAAAAGGAAAGAAAATGAATCAGTCACACGTCCAGAGATCTATATATTGAAAGGCGGTAACCAGCGTACACTTAATGCCTTGAACTTTCGTGACAGCTTTTATGAACTACGTGCGAGCTGTGCAATCACTGCCTTTTACGTCTGGATAATGAGGGTATACGCTAACATGGCTACAGTAAAGACTTATACTCAGAGAGGACAACCTATCTGGTCAGTCATCAAGCAGAGCACGAGTAATTATCATCCTCGAAAGATGGTCCCGTGCTACAAAGCTATCATTCAAAAAAAAAGTACGCGTTTCGATATATCAAACGCAGCGCTCACTTGCAAGTTTGCTCAACCTGCGCGCTGCCCTCCGTCGACCCTGATTAACATATCGGAAGGTGACGCGAAAATGACGAGTACTACGTCTAGGAGTGAACGACAAAAAATGGTGGAGATTTGGTACAATGGGAACGCGTTACGAGCCACACGGTGCGGCTACACACACACACACACACACACACACACACACACACACACACACACACACACACACACACACACACACACACACACACACACACACACACACACACACACACACACACACACACACACACACACACACACACACACACACACACACACACACACATATATATATATATATATATATATATATATATATATATATATATATATATATATATATATATATATATATATATATACATATATGCGTGTGTGCCCCCCCCCCCCCCCTCCGTGTTGGGGTACCATAATATTTTAGTACGTTCAACTTTATATGTACGGTGACTAAGCTAGCACCAATAATAAAGCATTTAAATAGCCACTGTGTTAGAGGACTACGAATCAGTGTTTCAACGCAACATCACAGCATTTCTATTTATCATCATTTACTGTCCGCACGTCACGATGCACCTAAAAAAGCACCTTAAAATTCTTCACAATTCTCTACGAGAAACGCTTCTACTTTTCAACAGAAGGACAAGTAAGAAGTTGAAGCTCCACGTATTGCAATCGGTGGCTCTACCGCAAAGCGTCGTCGGCAGAAAATAGAGAACAGAAGAAAAAAAAAATGAGGAAGACCAATTCGGAGAACTGGTTAAACCCTCTTCCCACAAGCAATCCTGTTCTTAAAATAGCCGTAGTCTGGGTTCTGAAAGTTCAAAATGCAAGCAACTACGCGCAAATCTTTAAAATAAAATAATAAACTCATATTAAGATCCATGTTATGTCTCGGATGAACGGGAAATCTATAGGACCGACAAAAGAAATGAAAAAAGTTTTGGGAGGAACGGAACGCGGAATCAGGGCATTGTCTTCCCGCGTGCCTCCAACGGCATGCACTTAGTCGAAACAGCCCTCATGTACGGTTCCCCGCAGAGGCCACGGAAAGCTCGGTCTTCGCAAATCCCGTCTTTTACGACGGGAGCTCGAGACGGGCCCGCACAACTCCGCGACTCAAAGCGGCGAGCCAGCGAGGTGGCCAACAAGGATCGGAAGGAGGAGGCATGGAAGACGGCGGGACGTTGGGATAATTGCTAAGAGCGGAGAGGAAGACGGGGGATGAGAGCAAGAGGAGGCTTTGTATTAGCGCTAATTCGCGATCTCGGCCGACGCTCGCGTCCATTTGCATAAGTGGGCGAACACAAACGAGCGTTGCGCGCTTGCAGCGCTCCGGCCATCCAAGAGTGAGTTGCCGTGTTGTTATACTTGTGTGTAAGCTATTGGGATTGTCGAGTGACCGGGACGCCGCGCCCCGCGAGTGCTGTCGTTGTGTACGAGAGGGCGCGTGCATTCTCCGGCGCGCTGGAGGACTACGAAGACGACGCCCGGACCGTGAAACTTCAAAGAAAAGTCGAGACGAGGGCTTAGACAACTTTCCACGAAACGGGAACGGTTTCTTCGAAGAAAGTGCACGGAAGAAGGAAAGACAGAACAGGATAAAACGCAAAATGCGAGCGTGTCAGTTCTGGAACAACCTAGGACGTGCGAAAGCCAGCAAGATACCAAGCAGAGTGCCGAAATAGCCTTTAAAGAAGTAGAAGAGGGAACTACATTCTTCGCTCCCTGAAACGCGTAGTCTTGAACTTTTTTTCATGAAAAGCTTGTTTCACGCTAATATATACAATGCTCGTGTCTAGACACCTCCCCCAAGGCAAACGCATAGGCTGCAAGCGAAAAGTTTTGAATGCTCGCTTTTGCATAGAACGTGTGCTGAGCTTTGTTTACTTTTTCGATTTTTTTTCGCGTGCATCTGGAGACGTGAGTCGAAGTTTGAACTTCGTCATATGAAGAAAGTGAATGTTATACCTGGAGGAAACAGAGAATAACTTAAAAGAGTCCTACCGAGAAAAATTTAAAGTGTAGTAGTGTTAGTTTCCTCTCGCGAGGCCACTTGATGACTTCGAGCTGCGCACCACGTTTTCATCAAACAGAGTGCCGTAGCAAGACCACCTTTACAGGCTATAGTCATAAAGCCAGCCATGATACGGAAAGAATGAATATTCACGGAGTGGCTGAAAGAGGAAAACAGGTAACAGAACTGAAAAAAAAAAAAAAAAGAAGAAAAACGAAATGACATGCACGTCTGCATAAAACCAGGCTGTTGACTCATACAACATTTTGAAAAAGTGATCACGTAGAGTGCTCCGCAGAGGTATAAAGAATAGGAACACTTGTGAGAAAGATAAACAAATAACAGTCGGAGCACATTTGCTTCTCAAACGACTTCGGTCGACAGGCACAGTGCGAATAGTTCGCTAGCATGGATGGAAAGTGAAACGGGCTGAAAATAAGTGGCGCACAAAGACTTCCGTATATACTCAGGCCCCATTTTCCAGCCAAATTCAAGGTTTTCTTCAAATGTTCTTCATTTTGCGGAGTCACTGAAGTCTTTCCAGCGGCATCCTTAGCCTCGTGCGCACAAAATAGAGGGATTGAAGGCGGCTGAATCGAATGTCGAGCGATAGTTCTCTTGATATAAGACACAACTGCTGGTTTCAATGTTTATTTTATTGATTTGTGTAACCTTTTAACGATTACGAATACAGCCTTGAGATCACTGTAGTAAACAAGCACGGTTTCTAAGTTTACTAGTAAAATTCTAAATAGCTCTTGAAGACAGAACAGACGCAGTATCTGATAGGCTTCTGGGTGGACACCTGCATTATGTTGTAAAGGAAGCTGACGGACCGGCCCCTATTTTTAAGGCGAAAGCCTTTAATGGCTCATCATTGTCGCCAGCAAAACTGTCACACTTTTGCGGCCACGTTCATGAACGTATTAGTTTGTAGCCGCCACCTCGCGACAGCTTCTCTATTATTTAGACTGACTTCTGGCGGGGGTACCATTCTACGTTGCAATTTGTAGTGGTCGATGATTTCCTCGTAATTTTGCAGACGCTCGTCGTATGCCCAGTGTTCGGGAGGCTCGACGACTACACCAGGAAGTAGAGAGCTCGGGCTAGCTCCGGAGCCGCCTCGTTACCAGTTACGGAAGCGTGGGCGGTGTCCAAATTAACCGAAATTTTCTATTCAGCAGGACGCGGAATCGAATCCCGGCCTCGGTGGCCACTTTTCGATGGAAGCGAAAAGCAAGCCGCCCGTGTGCTGTACGATGTGCACGTTAAAGAACCCCAGGTAGTCGAAATTTCCGGAGTCCTCCACCACGGCGTCCCTCGTAGCCTGAGTCGCTTTGGGACGTTAAACCCCACAAACCAGCCAACCTATTCGACTTTCTTTGGGTGAGGATTTTGGCTGCCTCCGGCGATATCCTCCCCTTTCAATAATTTTGGAAATTTTCAGGCACGAAATTTTCACCAGACCTTAGGGACAATGATCAGTGCAAAAACACTGTGGCGCGAGAGGGACCCTCGACCACATAATTTGGGAGTGCCCACAATCCCCAGGGATATGACTAAATATAACATATAGAGAAGCCTGGGATACCCTGCTGCGAAGCGTGGACCCTGCGATCCAGCACCGCACCGTCCATCTGGCGGAACAGGCCGCAACAAGCCAAAGGCTACCTGCCAGCCTCTAATCCGCGGGCGCACGACTCCCCGTCTTCCCCGGCACACGTGCCGGGGGCGGGGAAGAGGACGCCCATTTCCGATGGAAATAAAGGTTACGCAACCAACCAACCAATATGTTCGTCCTCTATTAAGCGCCGCGCTTCGTTGTTGGTGCTGTGGAAAGGACATGTGGGCAAAAAGGCCGGCCGAAGAAGTTTCAAAGCTAATCCATTCGTGTTGACAATTGACCATACACCCCTCCTTGAAGTGGAACATACCAAGGTGTTGGGTCTCCATGTACATTCTTCAGGAAAAGGCACAGTTTGGCTATCCGATGTACGCAAAAGTGCCATGAACACACTGGGACTAATTCGAAGAATAGCAAATCGTTCTGGTGGTGCCCGATCAGATACCGCTCGCCGACTTGTTCGTGCTGTCTTTCAACCGCGGCTTCTATACCAGGCACAGTTTCAGAAACTGACAAAACGGCAATGGTCCACACTCGAGGCACTCAACCACGAGGTCATCCAAGTCATTACGGGACTGCCTCGATCAACTCCTGTCCGTTTACTCCAGGAGTACGCCCACCTTAATTCGTTGGCAGAATTAACTGCCCAAAGACAGACAAACAGAGCAAGAAAAACTTCCCTTCGTCTTGAATTAGAGAACCAGCCACCTCCATGGGACTACTACCACCTTACTTCTAATAAGTCTCTATATACTCACCAAGTAGTCGCAGCTGTCATTATCATTCCATATAACGTCTTGCGCAACACATGATCGAAGTTACCTTACCGACGCCAAATCAACTCTTGCCTTCGAACTGCAAGCTATCTTAAACGCCATAGAAGCGTTACCTGCCGACCCTACGTTTAAACAAGTACACATAATGACTCACTCTAAAGAAGCCCTAAAACATTTAAAGAAAGTCCATGGCACTCTTAGGGTCGCACAGACTATACATGGTGCTTGTCACCGTTACCCAGTGACTATAATCATTCACTGGGTTCAAGGCAACAAAAATTTGAATACCATAATTAACAGCAGACGTGCTTCCTCATGCAGAAGATGTGTCACAACCTATTCATGATTCCTTGCCACCGGATCCACTCCTGACCCATTTGACATCATCAGCATCCCTCAGGCAGCGTACACGTGCTCTAATTCCCCCGTGTACGTACGCCCTTCCCTCCAATCTAACAAGGGTGGAGGAGGTATCATTGAGACGGCTGAGAGTCGGAGTGGTCATTACACCCGCCGTTCGACATCAGTTGCAAAGTACTACTATTTCAGTTCCCGACAAATGCCCACACTGCAAAGAACCCGCTTGCGACGCGGCATCTAATATGGACATGCCCAGGAACTTCGCATATACGAAAGATCATTTTACAAAAAGCTGGACTTTCACCGAGTAATGACTCTCATTTCCACTTATGGATAACAAACAACATTTATGCACGCAGTTTGTGTGACTTCTTACACATGGCTGCACTCCACACATTACTGTGACTCTACCACCACCTTTTATGCCGTGTGGCTAACTCAGCGCCATAAATAAATAAATAAATAAATAAATAAATAAATAAATAAATAAATAAATAAATAAATAAATAAATAAATAAATAAATAAATAAATAAATAAATAAATAAATAAATAAATAAATAAATAAATAAATAAATAAATAAATAAATAAATAAATAAATAAATAAATAAAGTTCACCCTAACCACTGCACCACCTTGGCCGGTCCGGAAGAGAAATGGTATGACACCAACCTGAGCGCACCAATTTGAACGCCGCACAATGAAGAGTTGTGCCGCAATTCTGAAACAAAATCTTATTGCCATTTCCTGCAGACATATTCTGGAGACACGTCCTGAAAATGCCACTCATGAAACAAGTAAGGAGTTCGCCTTATTAAAAAAAAAAAAAACACACACACACAATGTAAAAGCTGCTATTACGGTGTGTGGTCTCGCTCTGCTCAATTTCGCAATGACGACAAGCCGACTCGGTCAGGTTGTTGTAATCGTTCACACGAAAAACGTAAAGTTCGAGAGACAGCGTCTGTGCGAACCTTTCACACACCACCACACGCTCCCACCTTGTTTTAATATAACTGGTTAAGATCAAGTTTGCGCGGCACTTCGCATATGCATCAGCGCACGCGCCAAGCGCTAACTCTTTAATCACGGTGAGCACCGGCTCCCACTGCTCGCACGCGGTCAGAGCGTCGCGCAAGTAACCCCTCTCCTCCTCCAACGCGATGAACGACGAGAGCCAGCCGCGGCTGATCGGGACGGATCATCTCTCCCGCTCATTCCGGTTGCGCAATCCTTCGGCGAGCCATCAGGGCCAGCCATAACAATCGGCGACTCCTATACCCAAGAACAGCCCGGTCGCCTAGCAGGGGAGGCTAATTATTCGGGAGGCAGGCAATTAACGAGACAGAGTGCAGATCGATGCGACATCAATGATAGATATACCGCCCTGAACCACCTCGGCTCCCCCGACGACCCGTCGAGAGAATGCGATCCGATTCTATCGACTGTTGGAGGGCGTGCGTGCGGGAAAAGGTCCCGCTCTGCTCTGCGTTGTGTAGGGTTAGTCGTCGAGGCGTGCCTCTTAAATAAGCGAGCAGAGGAGATAGTGGGGGAGGGCGGGGGGAGGCACGGCGGTTAGGAAACTTCTTCAGAGGCTTACAATCCAAAACTCCTCGGTGATACCGAGACAGAAGAGAGGGGGAGGATGAAGTTGGTAGGAGGGATGAGAGAAGAGAGACTCTGCGCGGCCATCTCTTTGAAATGGAAGAAAGTGGCTACTTCGTCTCGGCACCAGGGTGAGGCGGTTGCGCGAGCGTGGAGGGGATTAAAAAGAGACCTCATTAAAGAACCGTCTGGTCGGCTCCGTCAGGACGATGATCAATTGGCTGACAATGAGCTCTGGAGAGCCGGTCGGCGCCGTGCGTGTCTTTGCACGGTCGTCGGCTCTCAATTGCTCCCAGAAACCGGCTGTGTTGTTGCGCGACTGGAAGAAATGCACCGCGTTTGTTTCAGGGTGGCGGAGGTACGCCCCTGTCAAATCGAGTGTCTCGCTGCACGGAAGCAGCGCCGGTGGATTGGTTGTTTCTTCCTTGCTCAGTCAAGCCTGAAGCAAAACGCTGGGCACGCAGCGACGTTTGACGCTTCTGGTGTTCTCAAGGCGCACGCGAAAGACGCTCTCTCGCTATGCAATGGCGCCTGCTACGAAAGTGTAGAACTGAGCTAGCTAGTCTGCAGGCATTCATTTAATGCAACAATGGTTCAAGTGCATAGGGCAGAACGTAATAAAAAATGCTGTGCGGAAGGAATTTGGCTGCTGCAAAATAAAACTTTTCTTTTTTTGTTTGCTTTGAGTCGACTGCACGTATGATTTCGTAGTAACTCTGGTAAGTTCTCCGCACACTGTAAATGCCCGTTCACACTTGCGACTGGAGGAGGTTGTACGACCGTTTTGCTTGAAAAGCGACTGTCGCAAATGGTCGCACTGGTCGAAAAGCGACAGTCGTATAGGCCGTTCCAACACTGCTCGATTTTCCAGCTTTGTGACTGCTGGTCACAAACCGGTAACCTATAAGCGGCTCAGATGAAGTGAACGTAAGTTAGCTTGACTCTATGTAGTGAACAGTTAAGATATATACAAGTCTGGCTCCGCACGAGAGCAATTCGGGAAAGCGACCCGCGGGTTGCATTTGCAAGTGTGAACGTCGGTCAAGGTTAGCGACTTCCTGGTCGCATGCCCTTCGCAACTCGCAAGTTTGATGCGACTTCCTTGGTGCGACTACTACGTGCGAATCAAGAGCAAAGTTTTAAGTAGTCGAGCAATCTCGGAACTTCAAGAGTCCCCGTTCAGCAGACGATCCAGCGTCTGCACCGGAGTTGTGAGCGAAAAATGCTGAGCGTGCTTCTGAAAGGTAGTAGCAGTCGGGCGATGTTATGGCTGAGCTTTGATTGGCCAGTGGATTGCACGGTTTCGTGAAATCGGATGAAATTTGACAGGAGAGCAGGAGTTGGCAAAAAGTTCGAATCGAACCCGTTACCCATGGTTCCCCAGTGAGGCAATTTACCCCTCAGCCAAACAGGAACGTTCCCCCATGGATTGTCTAAGCGAGCCTTGAAATCTACGTTGGGTGGCATTTCAGATAATGCGGTATCTTACGACTGTTTGGTAATTAGATATATGTGACATAACAGAGGCATAGATCCTTGACTATACGCGAGTGGCAAAATACTTGGCTCGCGAAAGCTAGTAGCGTGACGTCACGTTCTCTCCTGAGTCCTGACCCCATGGCAAGGGGATCCGCAGAGGGGACCCAATCGCAGTAACATCATATACCCTTAAAGGAGTAGTTTAAATGTTCCGCAAGCATTTTTTTTTTTTTTTAAATAGCGTGCCGTGTCGGGAAATAAACTTCACGCTCACTACTTGCCCAGTAAAGGGCATAAACTGGGCAGAAATGTTTGTCATCCTCAACTTTTAGAGAGTTACATCTACCGCGTTCATTTGCAAGTTAGCGTTATTTCTGCATCGACCCCTGACCTAGGATATAAGTTCGAACACATGGCCTCGGTTATAGCTAAAATGAACACATGTCACGTGACCTCGATTATAACGAACACCTAACATCGGCTATAACGAAGATGCATGCATGCCGCGTAACTTCAAGTATAGCGAACACGAAACCTACGTTATAACCAAGATGCATATTCGTGCCATCAGAAGTAAAATACCCTGAGCTAACGCTCGATATCCATGTTCGACAGCGTCACACTGTCCATTTTTTTTATATTTTTCGTTTCATTCCTTTCATTTGACTTTTGACAGCTCTCAGTGGCAACAACCCCCGACAATTTTGAATCCAATCCAATCCTGCCACGTTCCGAACAAAAACCGAGCCGAAACTTGGATATCGGCGACGGCTTTCCGACCGAACTATCTGTATAGACGCTCTCGCGTAAAAATTGTCTGACGCCCAATTGCCCCGATGAGTTGAACTGCGTAACCAGACATCCCTTTTTGGGTGAGGACTCCCAATTGGATGGCTTTCCGTTTTGCCGCGGCCTGTTCACTGAAAGTGTGCGCCAATAATTTTCGCTTTACTTTAATTACCTGGCTGTTGCAGTTCGCTGATGATCTTAAGAGGTATACATTTGTCGCATTTGAACTGCGTTTCATTTTGCCCGGCTTTGTGGCTCACCAACTATTTAACGTCTTTACATACGTTGCATTGCGTATATTTCGCTTTACTCAGCGCGCCGCATTCACGCAGCCTCTCCGCTCACGTATATGCAGATTCCTCTTCTGGCTTCTAGTTAGGTACCTGTTCCCATCGCTGCCGATGCCGGAGGCTTCACGAGGTGCCCACCCAAAGGCAGACACTGTAGCTAGCCTAGTGAACCTTATACTTCTACTAGGGGCCACATTATAGCCACTGTAATATTGCTAATGCACTAAAAGAAATGGTTCAAGAAATTACAGCTGGCGTGGGAGAAGATTTTCTTCTCCACAAAGCCAAGTGGCATTGTATTTACGTCAAGTACGTCACTTCTTGTTGACCAATAAACGTAGCTGCTGTGTGCGCGGACTATAACGTGGACGACGACGCCGCAAAACCAGGGTAAGCGCTAGCCCCAGCTGACGCTGTTACCATCAACCAACAGCGATCATAACATGTTTTAATAAAACAAACATACGCGGCGCAGCACAAATGTACGCGCCCTGGTGCCGGTGTGCCAGGGGAAGTGGTAGTACGCGCTTTCAAGCCTTGTTGCTGGAGTCGAAAATTATAGGTGTTTTGATAAATACGCCTCATCATGGTGAAAAGGAAGCGAACATAGCTAAAGCTGTTGGCATGTTAGAAAGTGTTCACGGAGCCTGGACATTTCTGCGCGGAAGACGCAGATTACGTCCACAATGAATAGACGCTGGCCGCATCTGTTCTTGTGACTCCTGTACATGAATAGCGGGCTTTGACAGGTTGGCCCAGGCTAAAAGGGGCCCTGAACCCTAAGTCTAAACGTGGCGGAGTATCATGTTTATGTATTGAGTATGTCGTCATGAACAGCTGTGCCAAATTAGACAGTGCTTCGTGGTGCGTAGCGCTAAAACAAAACATGGCGCGAAATTGAGCTCTGTCTTCTTCCTCACGTCTCCTCATGCCCGCCGCCAACGCCAAGCATTCATTTAGGATAATCGGCATTCCTTTGCTGCCGCACTCATTAAAAACAACACAGGACAATTGCTGAACTCGCGACACCTCAATATCAGAATCCCACCCGACCCGATGGCATGGCCTCGCTGAAAGTCTCACGCGCGTGACCCAACTTTCATCCACTCAGGTATATGAAGGGAATTAAGTCGGAAGTGATTGCCTACAGAGAATATTTGGCTGACTAATATTTATATGATTGATTGATTGATCTATCGATCTAGGGTCTGGTCTGTTCTGTGCAGGTCGCAACGTACCCAAGACTAACAACGAAGCAGCTCGACAGCTGCTTTAGCAAGCAAGAGAAAGAACACGCGGAGGGCGATAGGCCACAACCGCAGCCACCTTGGGGCTCATAAACAATGAGGGGAGCACACACACACGCTGAGAGCAGGGGTTTTTGTCCCGGCTCGAATCAGCGCTCATTCTAGGTCGCCCTACGTGCTCGAGCCGCTCGATAGGACGGCACAAAAGACGCAAACGAAGCGACACCGGGCCGGAAAATACGACGTCGCCGCCGCGGATGACGAGCAGGCTCCTCCCAGCCAACGCACAGAACACGAAGGCGCCAGCCGCCGTTGCCACAAAGAACGAGTGAATCCCTACGCTTGCCGAGCTGCAAACGGCAAGCAGGCACGGTCGGAGTAGACGCCGCACAGCGTCCGCGAGCGCAAACAATCCACGCGTGGCGGGGCTTTCACGCATCGCCAGAAACGTATTTTCGCTCTTCGGGGCCTCACTTTGTTCCCTTTGCCTATTTCTGTCGCTTCTTCGCATAGCGATCAAACAAACAAAGCGGGTAGAGAGAGGGGCGATGTCGCTGCTTCGCCGGCGACGAGGGAGAGACCGCCGCCAATCAGTCGCCGGCAGAGCGAAAGCGAATCCCCGCGGAGTCAGTTAGCAAAAAGCGAAACTGCCCGGACGCCAATGTACCCTCGAGAGGCCCCATATTTCCGCGCTGGAATACCTTCCGCAGTATTTTTGCTCCCTTTCTGCTGCACTATGTTTCGGCAGAATAACTGAGAAACGAGAAAATAAACTGAGTCCATAACCAAAATGCATCAGTACTTAACCGCCATTAGGAAAACGCCTGAAATGGTTACCACTGATTTGGCTGTTAAAAAAAAAAAAAAAAAAAAAAAAAAAAAGAAAGAAAAAAGAAAAAAGAAATTTCTTTCGGCTAGAAGGGGATGTCGACAAGTAGCGAGAAAACTAGCATTTTTTCATCAAACACCTTTAATCAACTAGGTGCCCTATACAGCAAAAAAGAAAAAAAAAAGAAAAAGAAGGAAATAGAAATAAAAAGTAATCCGCCATTCCGTCGGCCATGTTAACAATTACAGACAACATAGGAGAGGAGTAGAACTTTCCCAAAGAGCTCATGTTCGCAGCAGATTTTAGTCTAAAGAAACAGACTGAAAAGTAAATAAATTTTATTTTTCTCAGCCTGTAAGCTTTCGAGGGCCAGTCATATCAACCGACGTGCGCCCACCTGTGTCGACGTTCGGCACCACCCACCCACCTTTCACCTCGGCAGCGTAGCAAGGTATACAGCGTGCCATTTGCACTATAGTACCAAGATGGTTTATTGTCCCAAGCCACCATTCACTTCGTCTGCCACCGAACGTCAGCTGCAGAAGATTCTATCTCTCTGTGCGAAAGCAACTGAACGTCTGACGAAAACCACAAAGAGCTTGGGTAAGGGAAGTGCGCTAAGTCAAGGCTTTATAGATCTACTCAAGAAATTTATGATCCAATGAGAGCCGATAGGAGCCCGTTATGGTTTTTCTTTAGGTATATTGCATGAAGCAATTAAACTTACACTTTCTCTCTGATGTATTCGGGAAACAGAAATGGCTAGTTAAGATCTTCTGTTCTGATAACAAATGTATACATTGGGCCTATACTAGCTTCGGCTATTGGCCCAACAGTTCTCGCAAACGTTTTGTATATCTGATGTGAAAATAAAGAAAATGAAAAATGAAATACAGTGTTTCCGTTAATTCATTGTCGAAAATCGCCTGTGTCTGAGTTTCGGATACGTCACCTCTTCAAGGGACATTAATTAGAAATAACAAACTAAGTAAGGCAAACCGCTTCTTTTTGCGCAAAAATGTCGGTGCGTTGGTGGGCAAACAGCAAACGCAAGACACAGAATCCATGCTGAAAAAATTGTATGAGGCTATGACCTCACATTTTCTCACACAATCTTACTCAATTCATATAAGAAATCACATACAAGTCGCATATAATTGCTTAAGGTCTCACAGTTTCTTGCACATTATCATAGATTATGTACAATATTTTATGATAATGATGTGCACCGTATGAGAGTCTATGCGAATAGATGAGATTTTATGAGGTTATTGCCCCTTAGAACTTTTGGTTTTTCAGTAGGTATTCAAACTGGCAGCGAAAAATAGGCGAATGGAGCTCTACGAGGAATCAGAGATGCCGCTTTCAAAGGCCGGAAACACGGCTAAAAACCGGAACTATAGCCCGCCGAAGTGTGGAAAGCTTCGGTAGGTTGAGGTGATCTGCATTTCTGCAAGTTGCCTTTGGTTCCCCACTGCACTTAGCCCCCTAATGAAAGACAGATGCTCTCCTCTGGATCGTGTGCGTTTGCACCCTCACGCAACACACGGTGCGTTTGCACCCTCACGCAACACATAGCAAAAAAAAAAAAAAAAAAAAGAAACTACAATTTTTCCTATCAAAACTGAGTATTGATGTTATCGGTGCAGCGGTGGCGTAGCGGTAGAACATCCGCCTCGCATGCAAGAGGACCGGGGTTCAAATCCCGGTGCCGCGCAATTCTCCACCGGATTTAAAAAAAAAAAAAAAAAACGCGTGTCGATGGAATTGCATAAACAGGTATCACCAGAACAGGATTGGGCCAGTAATTGCAGTGGTGATGTAATTGGCCACAACCTCTCATGATAAGCTCCATAAAACCCGGGCCCTCAGTCACCACGGCGGCGGTGAGACCTGTGACGCAGCAGGGGGTGCTGTTGTGACCGTGCATGGTCGCGCTTGCGCGCATTATTGTGCGCCTATGGGCATGGTATTGATATGTCCTGTTTGTGCAAGGGCTCTATGTGAGCGTGTTCACATGAATCTTTTTTTGTGTGAGCGTGTTTTGCTTTGTCGTGACCCTACAACTGCCAAGTTGGCCCTGTCAAGGGAACGTCAAGAAAAATACAAAGAAACGTCGCCCTGTGAGAAATAGCCGGAAGTGCTTTTGTTCGTCTGCTCACCCTTCCCGTCGAGAGGCGCTATTGTCAAGTGAGGAATGCCTATTGTCCAAAGGAGACGATCGGAGTGACACGTCCGCTGACGTACAAGAGAAAGAAAAGAGCATGAGGATTACGGCCATTAGAGGATTTCCCGCGAATGCAGGAAAGAGTTGCAATTGCCGGAAAGGGACAATGCTGGGAGCAGTATTCGTGGCGCGCACGTACACTTGGGTTTCTGAGAAGGAAATCCACTTGCCGGAACCAACATAGCGAATCTTTGCAGAAGAATAGAAATTTACCTCCTCGCCGTTCCCAAGCTCTACCCGCCAACAAGTGATCACGCCCGACGAAACAATACTGGACCAGTCAGTGCATCAGACCATCAGTGCAGTGATGTGATCGATTGGCTGCCGATATCTGAGGGGTGTGCCCTGGAACTGATTGGTCAGCATCTTCAGAGAGGGGCTGGACATAGGGGTTTTTAAGGACGTTGCAGAGCACGAAATGACGCTCTGAGCCCTGGGTAAACGGCTCATCCAGACGCTTCTCGCTATGAACTCTTAACGCATGCCATTTTGCTGATATACCTTTTTTTTTTTTTCATGTAAATAAGTTTTCTCAAAGTGCCATTAAACCTGTTTGTATATATTTTACCAACTTCGAAGATTAAATCCTTCATCAACCCGGAGTCTCTGCACGCTTCCAAGTGAAGGCCGGGTCGACTTAGTCCCAGCGTCACGACAGTGCTAAGAACTTCTGGCTCCGCTGGACAGGCCGCCATTGGAAACTGATCCTGGCAACGTTTAACGTTAGAACCCTAGCTAGTGAAGCTAGCTTAGCAGTGCTGTTAGAGGAACTAGAAGGTATGAAATGGGATGTCATAGGGCTTAGTGAAGTTAGGAGGCCGAATGAGGCATATACTGTACTGAAGGATGGCCATGTACTGTGTTATCGAGGCTTACCAGAGAGGCGACAACTAGGAGTAGGTTTCCTTGTCAATAAGTATATAGCGGGTAATATAGATGAATTCTATTGTATTAATGAGAGGGTGGCAGTCATCGTAATTAGGCTTAATAAGCGGTATAAACTGAAGGTTGTACAGGCCTATGCACCTACAGGTAGTTATGATGACCAGGCAGTTGAAAGCTTCTACGAAGATGTAGAATCGGCAATGCGAAAAATAAAGACGCAGTATACTGTACTAATGGGCGAATTCAATGCCAAGGTAGGGAAAAAGCAGGCAGGAGACCAGGCAGTAGGTGACTATGGCATTGGTTCTAGGAATAGCAGGGGGGACTTACTAGTCGAGTTTGCAGAGCGCACTGCTTAAGAATCATGAATACCTTCTTCAGTAAACGGAAGAACCGGAAATGGACATGGAAAAGTCCTAACGGCCGTTAGGAAGTCAATTTCATTTTTAGTCTCCCCGGGGAGACTAAAAATGAAATTGACTTCATAATGTGTTCAACCCCCGCCATTGTGCAAGATGTAGAGGTAATCGGGAAAGTGCGATGCAGTGACCACAGGATGGTGAGGTCCTGAATTAGCCTAAATCTGAAGAAGGAACGCAACCGATTAGTAAGAAAGAAACCCATCAACGAATTAGCGGTGTTGGGGAGGGCAGAAGAATTCAGGATCTCGCTACTGAATAGATATTCAGCTCTAACCGAGGATGGCGACATTACCCTAGAAGCAATGAACAATAATTTCAGAGATATCCTTACTGAGTGTGCGGTAGAAGTAGGCGGTAGGATAGTTAGAGAGGATACCGGTAAGCTGTCTAAAGAGACGAAAGATTTGATTAAGGAACGCCAGAGTAAGAAAGCTTCCAATCGAACAGACCAGATCAAATTGGCCGAGACATCAAAGCTAATCAATAAACGCAAGGTGACTGATATAAGGGAGTATAACATGGAGAAAATTGAGCATGCTGTAAAGAACGCGGGAGGCCTTAAAGCGGTAAAAACGAAACTGGGCATAGGCAAAAACCAGATGTATATATGCGATAAGGGACAAGGCGGGCAACGTCATCACGAATATGGACAAGATAGTCAAAGTAGCCGAGGAGTTCTATACAGATCTCTACAGCAGACAAAGTAGTCAGGATCGTAACGAGATTGGCGGCAGGGAAAGACAGTCAGACGTTCTACCAGCGACGAAGGACGAGGTCAAGAAAGCATTAGAAACTATAAAAAGGGGGAAATCAGCTGGAGAGGATCAGATAACTACGGATTTGCTAAAAGACAGGGGGGATATCATGATAGAGAAACTGGCCACCCTGTATACGCAGTGCCTGGTGTCATCGACGGTACCGGAACCATGAAGAATGCAAACATTATCCTCATTCATAAGAAAGGGGACTCTAAGGACCTTAAAAATTAGACCAATAAGCTTACTGTCTGTTACGTATAAGGTATTTACTAAAGTAATCGCTAATAGAATCAGGACAACCTTAGACTGCAATCAAGCAAAGGATCAAGCGGGTTTTCGGAAACGGTACTCTACTATAGATCATATCCATACCATCAACCAGGTGATAGAAAGATGCTCGGAATATAACCAGCCCTTTTACATAGCATTTATTGATTACTCAAAAGCATTTGACTCAGTTGAAACTTCGGCGGTGATGCCGGCATTGCGAAATCAGGGGCTAGACGAGCCGTACGTGAAAATGCTGGAAGATATAACAGGGACTGCACAGCAACCATAGGTCTGCACAAAGAAAGTAATAAAATTCCCATAAAGAAAGCTGTTAGGTAAGGAGACACGATATCCCCAGTACTATGTACAGCTTGCTTAGAGGAGGTATTCAGAGACTTGGCATGGGAGCAGTTAGGGATAAGGGTAGATGGAGAATACCTCAGTAACCTGCGATTTGCTGATGACATTGCCTTACTAAGCAACTCGGGGATGAACTGCAAATAATGATTGATGACCTAGACAGAAAAAGTAGAAAGGTAGGCTTGAAAATCAATATGCAGAAGACTAAGGTAATGTTCACCAGTCTCGGGAAGGAACAGCAGTTTACCTTAGGTAGCGAAATACTGGAAGTAGTAGGCGAATATGTCTACTTAGGACAGGTAGTAACCGCAGATCCGGACCATGAAAAGGAAGTAACAAGAAGAATAAGATTGGGATGGAGCGCATGTGGCAAGCACTCGCAGATTATGACTAGCAGCTTACCAGTATCGCTCAAGAGGAAAGTATACAACAGTTGCATCTTGCCTGTACTCACTTATGGGGCTGAAACGTGGAGGCTAACCAAGAGAGTTCTACTTAAGTTGAGGACAACCCAGAGGGCTATGGAACGAAAAATGGTAGGGCTAACATTAAGAGATAGAAAGCGTGCAGAGTGGGTCAGAGAAATAACTCAAGTTACCGACATTCTAGTGGAAATTAAGAAGAAGAAATGGGCATGGGCAGGACATGTAGTGCGAAGAGAGGATAACCGATGGTCGCTTAGGGTAACAAACTGGATTCCATGGGAAGGAAAGCGTAGCAGGGGGCGGCAGAAAGTTAGGTGGGCGGATGAGGTTAAGAAGTTCGCGGGGGTCAAGTGGATGCAGCTAGCACAGAACCGGGTTAAGTGGAGAAATATGGGAGAGGCCTTCGCCCTGCAGTGGGTATAGTCAGGCTGATGATGATGTTATCGAAGGCAGCCCTAGTCTAGAAACTACGAACCACGCTCACGCACGTATGTAGACCGGAGATGACAATGGGAGAGCGTGGCCTTCATTTCGTTGTGTGCCGATGAGAAGAGGCGTAAGGTTCGATTGGCCCTCAGAATAACTTGTTTAGTTGGTCTGTTCTGCGCTATTTTAGTTACGAAACTGTTTACATCGGTGGTTACGCTCGCCGAGGAGGCCAATCTCCTCTGGGAAGCTCTCATAAATACGTCACCAGTCATGGCGGCTCGATTGGGTCCTCCACAACTGAGACTGCAGCGACGTCACCGGAACTTTTTCAGTCTCGTCGACGCTGGACGACGTAGTTCCGATGGACGCGATGCACGCGCACCAAATAACTTAGGCCGTCGATCCTGAACTGCGAACAGCGACTTGAAAACATTTCCGGCAATGCACACTGTCCAGTGGCGCTACGCGCAAGCTCGCAGTGCCCTCGGGAAGTTTCCCTGCACTCTCGACTCCAGTTCGATTCGCTGTGCACACTTCCGCGAGCGAACTGAAACGTTCGCCACCACTTCCTAAGCGCAAAAATTTCCAATCTTCGGTAACAAAATACAGTGACGCCAAATGGCGCCCTGCCGATCCACAACACGAACGCAAACTAGAAGGTGAACGCAAAACCAAAGCCCACGCGAGAAGAGAGAGCGTCTAAACGCCACACTCTGCAGCGCATGCATACACACAGGAAGCTGGCAGCGCAGGGGCCCAGGACGTCAGTCCATTCCGTTGATGCCTGTTTGCCTTCGATTCTTCGAAAAGTGCTCCCGCAAGCCACAACAGCTCTGAGCTTCCTTTCCCCGTACTTTTTTTTTTTTGTCGAATGTTTCTTTTGCTTGCAGCTTCCAACTGCATTTTTTTCACTCCTAGCACATATTTCGGATATTTGTCTTTTCTTATTATTTCCCTGTCTTATCTGGCCCGCCTCAGGGGGCGACGCGTACTCGCGTGCTCCCACCCAGTCATCCGGCAGGATCATTTTTCTCGGAGCACTCGAACGCAGAACGTGGAGACTGGAGAAGAAGAACCCGAAGGCGTCGTCATCTTCGACGCCTCTTCTTCTTCCAGCAGTCATCTCCGAAAGAGCAGGGGCGGTCGCCGACAGAACACTCCGTGAAAGACGCCCTTCCCGAAGATAAAAAGACGAAAATTCCGAAAAGAAAAAGAAAGAGCACTGTATCCACAGTGAGAGCGGGAAGAGAAACGTGGGAAAAGGTTGTGGAAGAGGGCTTTGTGGATTTTTCCGGGGGTTGCCGCTGCGCTGTGTTGACGTTCGCTCTCGACGCGACGCCTATATAGCGGCGAGTGTGAACGCCAAATGCGCGCGCTCGCTTCTGCATCCGTCAAAACACGTTATTGTGGTTTTCGGGATGATGGCCAATAGCCCTTTTTCTGCCCCGTCTGTGGCAAGTGGCCAAACACTCCTTGCTACCCTTCACCTCCTCATCCTGGATGCTTTCCTTGCTTCTCTGGGAAGTCTTGTGTAATGCTTTCTTCCCATTTGGTCTTTGTCGGGTCAGTAGAAAGAGAAAAAGGAAGCACGAACTGGCGGGCGAAAGAGAGAACTGCCTTGGTTACAGCTCACCGCCTCTATCGCGTGCAGAGTCAGCGTTTATGAAGTTCACTTCGGACTGCCGACTCGACGCCATTGCTATACTTGTGTGCTGTTTGCGCACAGAGCGGACGACGCCTTCATTCTTCCATTATTTGTTTCTTCAATATTTCTGTATCTTTCTACCCGGTTGTTCCAAGGACGTCCTTTCTGTCAAACTTCTGGGGCCAGACATGAAGCCTTTTCAAGGCGTATTCTTGCGCTCCGCGGGAAGTTTGCACCTTTTTTTTACCATTTCGTTCTGTTTGTTATCCATTTTGCTCATAGTAGCGTGCAGCGTGCACTATTTTTTTTTTCGCCTACTTTGCAGCGAAGCTGTACCTACAATAGAACCCCGAAAAGGAGAAGAAAAAGGAACAGGGCGCGCTATGCAACCTTTTTAAAGAGGGGGTGAAAAGTTAACGCGAAAGTGCGTATATGAGATGACACTGAACGAAAAGGGATCACCAAAACTGGCGAGTACGCTGCCGATTTTCGAAAGTCTTGCATAAAAAGATTCAAAATTCCACTTCTAAGCGCTGAAAACAGTTTCCCAAAGAGGAAGGGCCATAAGCGCATATTTTTCTAGACTATGGCGAAGCATTCTGTAGGAAAAATAAAAAGCGAGAACAGAAACAAGACAATCTCGTTCCCAGCATTATTAGAGACCAGAGCTTAGCACAGGTGAAAAGGACCTGCCAGAAAAAACGGCCCTCCATAAAAATGTGAATTAAGTTGCACCAATCCTCTTCGAAAAATAAAACAATACTCAGACAACAACTATGACATGGCCCAAAATTTGCCCATCCGCCGCAAGAATGGACCGCATAGCTGCATTCCATCCAGAGCATTATGATCGCGCAGAGTGGAGGGTATATGCGACATCAGTGTGTGTTGGCCCTGCTTTCCGAACGGCACTCGAAAAAAAAAAAGAAAACTACTTTAATGCGTGCCATGCTCGTGCCAGTTGTTCGAAACGTATTCGAAAATTTTAGCACATATATTTGCTTCGCTTTGAATAATTTTGGAGACGCTTCATTTGATTCGTTAGAATAATTAAATGTTCGACTTCTATTCGAAACTAGAATATCCACATACTCAGGCCAAAGTAGCGCGCTTTCTTTACTTAGTGTCCGTATGGTTGCACTTCGCGGCAATGCCGAGATAAGTTCGATCCTACTTTTCACTGAATAAACGCTAAGTTGACCGCAAGGCAAAGAACAAGAAACCAAAACAACAACTTACTCCTTCTAAGCGAACTATAAAAAAAAAGTGGCGCCGAAAAGTGTCACTGAAAAGCATTAGGAAAACTAGATTGAGGCTTGGGTATGCTTGGAAGAATTCCACGACAATTATCAGAGATATTAAAGCGACACTGAAATGTATACGATGTGCAACAGGTCTCTAAAGTAACACCGCGACAGGGTCACGTAGGCTCTACTGGTTTAATTGACGGTCTGAATGAAATCATAAAAAGACGACATGCAAGGCGGCTGGCGAACAGAAAAAAAAAAAAAAAAGGAAACGAATTACACAGTCAGTGCTATTTTTGTCTTAGGGGATGACTCCCCTGTGCGCGCGTTTCACACTGACATGAACGAAAAAAAAAAAACTGAAAAATAAGAGAACAGACTGTGTGACCTCATCTGACTCATGAGCGCAAGAAGTTGTCGGGTGCCGGCGGCGACATGCGGTCAAGGCCCGAATGAAGACAATTGTCAGAATATTGTCTGCTGGTGATGCAGCGGCGATCTTAGTAGTTCGAGCCTCCAGCCTTATGCACGGAAGGCTTCGACTCCGGCTGGCGAGCACTCAGCTGCTTGCAAGCTTCCCTTTTGCCCGCCTTCTCCAAAGAGCTTTCTTCCTTCTGTTACCAGGAAGAAAAATGTTATATTTCCTTACTACATTGCAGGTAAACAAGTTAATAGGGTACAACAGCACAAGTATCTTGGTTCGACCTTCAGTTCTGACCTACGCTGGAACACGCACATAAATAATGTATGCTCTAAAGCATACAGGCTAATATGGGGGCTAGCTCGTAATATCCGCAGCGAAACTCCCGATATAAAAATACTCACTTATAGGACACTGGTAAGACCAGTATACGGGAAAATTGTGTGGGACCCCTACACCGCATCTAACAAAACAAAAATTGAAAAAGTCCAAAGACTTGCTTCCCGTTTTATCTACAATAAATACCGAAGAACCAATTCACCAACCGAATTGCGCAAATCAGCCAACCTCGAAAAACTAGAATGTCGCACTAAGATAGAAAGGCTGAAGTATCTCTTTCTTCTAATCCGTGGTCACTTTAAGATTAACACATCACACTATTTTGCAATACACCCCGATGAGTCATCAAGACATCGGCATAGTATGTATATTTCTGTGCCGCTTTCTCATAATGATTGTTTTAAATACAGCTTTTTTCCTCGTGTGATTAAAGAGTGGAACATGCTGCCTGATTGCATTGTAAAAAGCAATACTCTAGATGCTTTTCTTGAAAGCCTAAAAACATACTTTGAACAAAACGCGCCTATATAAAAGTTGTCCCTCTGCATAATCTGTTTCCCTTTGTTTCTTTTGATTTGACGTTCTGTTTTACGTTCACTGTATTTGCTTGTATTTTTGTGTCGGACTTTTGTAGTTGTTGAAATGTACTCCTTTTTTTTTGTGTGAATTTTGTTTATTTCCACTCCTGTAATAGCCTGCATAGGCTGACAGTATTAATAAATGAATGAATGAAATTGGCCTTTGGTGCCACTTCGAAAAGACCGCATGTATAAGGCATGGATGGCTCTCTCTGTATCGCACTACAAATCAAACCTCCTCCTCTCCTCTTTTTCCACCATCACCACCACCATTATCACCATTACAAAATGACTTGCGACACACAGCGGCATGCTGGATATCGTCTTTTTTGTCCGCCGTTACTGAAAAACGCAAGGAAGCCATGCGAAATAAGAGATATATGAAACAAACGAACTCAGCCGGCAGCAGTTGATCAGTAGTTAAGATGCTTGGCTACTGCACCGGAGTACCCAGGTCCGAGCCCGATCGCCGGCGACCATGTTTCAATGGCGGGGAAACGCAAAGGCGTCCGTGTGCTGTGCGATGTCAGTGCACGTTACAGATTCGCATGTGGTCGAAATTACTCCGTAAGCTTTGACTACCGACTGCCCTTCCTCTCTTTCTGCTTTCACTCCCCCATTCCTCCCTTCCCCTACGGCGCGGCTCATGCGTCCAGAGAAAAAAAAGCGTGACATATACAGAGCATTTTTGTTCCTATAAACCAATTTAAATTTAATTTAAACTAACGAATGACTCCTTACAATCATCTGTAAAGCGCCCTGTTACAGCTTTCGCCAAGAATCGCCTCCAGAGCTGTGCACAGCTGCCTCCACGCGGGAGGGCGTGCGTGGAGTCATCGTAAGTGCGCGCTTTTCGATAGGCAGAGTAAAAGCGACAAGCATGCGAGAACGCTGGATTGAGCAGTTTCAGCCAAAGAGGCAGCTGTTAGACAAAAAAAAAAAAAAAAAAAAAAAAAAAAGAACAAAGACACAAAGAAAGTGAACCCCAGTGCAGAAAAGAAGCGATGCCGCGGAGGAAGAAAGCAGTTTTGCAACCGGTCCTCAAGCCAGGCGCCTGCAGGAGCAGCAGCAGCGGCAAGTCGGCGGCCAAAGCGCGGTCACGACTTCAGCCTTGACACCGTGGCGCCCGCGACCTCCGACGACGTGACCGCGCGACCGCGCCGAGAGGGGCCTCCGCAACCCCGGCTTCTTCGAGCGCACGACACTAGCTGGCTGAGAAGCGGTCTTTGCACTGCGCACGCCGCATCCATACCACGCTCTGCGCGCCGTCATGCGCTTGGCACAGCGACGGATGTCGCGGCCACGACGGCGTTTCGGAACGCGGCGTGGAGATGCCGAGGACGATGCAATGCGCCCCGGCTCATTCGGGACACGTAGCCAAAAGAGCGGCGGAGGCTGGCGACTCGTGATAGTCGCCACTTGCACAAGAACGCACGCTCTTTCATTCAACCCCATAAGCAGCCCACTCTGCAGCTGCCTCCCCCTTTTTGCATGGATTTAAGCCCGGTAACGCAGGCCATTTCAGTGCTCACAGAGCGACATCGCAGTTGAGAGCACTAGCGATTTGGCTTCATAGCAAAAGCCGTCTCTTTCGAACACTATACAAGGCAACGTTGATCAGTATTGCTTTGTGGTAAGTTACGTGTGATGACCCGGAGCTTCCGTCCTTGAATATCTCGACGTCTCGGAGTCATTACGGAAGATGCATTCTTGTTAACCTCCCCATATTTATGATTTATCACTGAATAACCTCAGCGATTTCTGCTGTGCGGCAGTGACAACTGAAATTGACTCAAATGAGAGCTGAGGATTTAAGTGGAAGCAGTACAAAGACTCATTGTACTTACCGTGGTGTTGTCTAGGTTCATATAAATCTACGACACAGGCGACTGCCCAGCAGTTTAACCGAGGTCACAAATAACGACTTTTTCCTGGCGTATGCATTGTGTGCAGCACCAGTGCATTAATTCTTACTTCAACCTGCCGCCTGTAAAGACTTTGTTGCTTAGATGGTCCAGAAAGAAACCACGGCCCCGGTAGGGGGCCCTCACTAGAACATGTCACTAACCATAACGGGATCTTGGGAAGTGCGAGACAGCTGACCATCGTTTCTCCCTGGTTTCGAGTAACTTCGCGACATTTGTGCTATGCAAGATTAAGGAGCAATGGAGACGGGGCACGAGCAATGGAGACACCGCATCGTTTGTGCAAAGCAATAACGAATGGGAGAACGAGTAGTGTGGCATATATACCTGGGTGTTTCAGCGACGTTTCTTTTTTAATTCCTGAACAATAGGAAGTTCGAAACAGAAGACAACTATTCACAGGAACGAACTTTCAGCCGCAGCAGACGTAATTTACTGTAAATATTCTCTTTACTGTACATGACACAAATTTTACTGTTCACGACAGTTTACTGAAAACAACATAAATGATTATCTAAAATTTCATAATTAAGTTTTTACCGACCATAGTTGGGCGGTTGGTGCCAGTGAGGAGCTCGAAGCCGGAGACGAACTTCATGGCGGTTTTGAAACGAATGGAAACTCATTTTCCGCAGCCCTCTAACGCTGTTATTTTTCGAACGAGAGCGAACTGTATACGCACTACAGATGCATAATAAGCTTGGTAACATTCGCTGATGAGGCCGTGATTGCTATATGGCGCCAGATTCGAACTACATAAACTACGGTCACACTAAGGTAACACTATGCATAGTGTGACCATAGTGTGACCAAGGGTGTACACGACGTGACCATAGTGTAAAAAGTGACCATGGTCACGTTTTACACCCTGGTCACGTCATGTACACCCTTCGTCAAACGTTTGCGACTCAAGGGGTTTGGTTAAAAAAATATTTGTCTGTAAACAAAATCAAGCAGCTGGTTCTGTGCTAAGGAGAAGCCAGTGGGACCGCTACATAATAATCAAGAAAACGAAAGTGAGAAATATAAATACTTACGAAAATACAATTATGTGAATAAAAACATAAGCATTCAGATGTGTGAAAATCCCAACGACACTACTACGGTCGGCAGATTGCATCAACAACGTAGTTAACTTCTATGCCAGTCTATGTGTTGAACCAGGACGCGTTACACGAATTACATTTCTGATATCCGGGACTGAGAGTAACGTCGCTTTGGCAATCGTTTATGTAGTTCGCACTTTCCGGTTCGTTGCGACAACCCAGTCAAAGCTATAGTCCCGCCACCTGGAATGGCTAGATCGCAGTCCTTTCTTTTCTGCCTCTTTCCTTGCAAGACAGGAAGGTGTTCCGTGGAATTAGAGCACGCAATTTTGCATTGCATTCTAGAGCGAACCTTGATGACAGTAACTACATGTTAGCAGTAACAACTATAGATGTTCGCAAAACAGTAAATGGCTCATTTATTTTACATTCCAGAAGCATTAGGCTTTAGGCTGTTCCACAAAATCGAACTCTCGAGAACGATGTTGAAAAAGACATAACATACATTGCGTCACGCCGGTGAGAGCTCATATTTGCGGCTGCGAAGACAGGACGACAGGTGGCATTACGCGCTGCTCTGATGACGTCGGTATAGCTATAATACAAAGTGCAGACCATATTGATTGATTGATTGATTGATTGATTGATTGATTGATTGATTGATTGATTGATTGATTGATTGACTATCGCCTCATTCATCGATAGAGTAAGTGATCGGTCGTCTCTCCTATATCTAAAAAATGACGACCCACAATTTCGACTGTCCATTTCCAACTTTCTTTTTTTCGTTTCGTTTCGTTTCTTGTTGCTACCGTTCCGCTGCTCCCACAGTCGCCTTCAGAGGACACCATGAGCCTGCCGGGGTCGTCGAATAATCGTCTCGTTAGTGTGCGCGTCCGGCTCGGTTCCCCTCCAGTGAACGGCTCCCCAGCAGTCGGGTAAGTTGGGCCCACGGCCCTAACGCCGGCCGCGTCTCCGTCCTAGTCGTTAACTGGAGCGCGCCTCCGGGCATCCATAACCGATGTTCACGAATCCGTGGAATGCGATTGCAAAGCGCGCGCCTGACCCTTGAGCAACCACAATCGACTGGTCCCGGCTCGGAGCGGGCAGACAAAGCATCAGGGCACGCTGAGCAAAAGCCCTGTAGAGTATGCGGGCCACGAAATCCGATCGCCGGCGGTAGACAGTAGGAGAGCCCGTTTTGGCCTCTTTTGCCAAACCCGCTGATACCGGAGCCGGGCGCGACGAACCGCGACAGACTGTCGAAACGGTGCGCCTGGCGGGACACGCCTGTTGCCCCATCGCTTTTTCGAGCGTTACACGTTGGCCCGTAAGGCGAAATGCGCGTGGCGTGATCCCCCTATTCGCCCCCGTGCCCCCCTTCCCCGCACAGAAACAAACAGTCCAGCAAAGTAGGCACGGGTGCTTGATACTGTGTATCATCACAGCCGTGTATTCACGTAGAAGCATAGGACCATGCATGGTCGGCGATGCCTAGATTCTACCCCGACTAACAACCGTGATCGGCCAACGTACCCGGAGGTGCCGTTCAGTCTGGAACAGTTCCGACGCAGGACACTCGGTGAATTCAGCCCTTGTCTCACTCAGACGGGCTGCATGTTAAGGGAAGCTTATAAAAAATTTTAGCCGGACGGAGCCTAAGCGGCTTTCTCCGCAGCCAGGGAGATAAGTCAGCATGCCGCATACGCCCTCTTGGGCAGCCGATTCGTGATGTCCTTCAGGTATCGCATGCAGAAAGCTGAAGCTCGCCGTATATTTGTGGTTCGTGAACACACTATCCGAGAAAATCAGAACGCTATAAGGGGGAAAAATATGCATTTCTACATATAGACGCCTACGAAATACGCAGTATTTCTGGCGATAGGAAAATAAATAAACCAATGCACATGGTTTAGCTAAACTGGCCAAATACGAAGTATGTGCTCTAGCCCTTGGCGGCTCACTTGACTTTCAATTAGAGGCTAGTTTCAAGCCCAGGCTTCAGGCGAAGCCTGGGTCTGAAACTTGCGTGAATTAATTAATGATTGATTGATTTATATATTTATTGGCGAATTAAATGACCAGGGAGTGTTAGCGCACCGCTTAACGCACATTGAAATGACTATGCGGCAGTGATGTCTTCTGGATCCATTGCCTACGTATGGAAGTTGATAAAGGCAACCACATGCAATGCACAGCGCGAGAGATAAATAGATAGGCAAGAGGAGGGAAGGCTGGTATATTAACCAGAAAGGCTTCCGGTTGGCTATCCTGCGCTGGGGAAATGGGGATAAAGGGATCAAAGAGAGGAAGAGAAAATGGACGTGCAGCACAGTCACAATTTTTCACTGAAGCCAGTGGCTGTCAGGTAACAAAGCAATGCTCTTTATGCCTTGAAGGCAGACAGATGTCGTGGCCACGGGCCAAGGATCATATCTGCCTTTAAAGGGCGAAGATCGAGGTGGTCCAGCGCACAATGCAACTCGTATTTCAGTGGCAATTAACCACGAGGGCTGATCGGTTATGGTTACGACATACAAGCCAGCGAAGCTGATGGCTTCGCTTTGCCGCGGGTTATAGAAACCCCAGTGGCCGCGAAGTCGTGGCCATATTTCTTTTAATCCTATCGAAGTCAGAGGGACAGACCGTCTAGTTTTCTGGGCTGGTCGACAGACGTAATCACAGCCAGTGGTTTTAAGGAGGAGTGGAATCTCTAGAACTAACGTTCCAAAACTGTGCTATATAGTCCGGAATATAAGAAACTTCTAATGTAAACCATATTCCGGCCAACACAGGCAGCAGTGCCTGTTCTTCACACAGTGGCCGGGGAAAAGCCTATTGGAGTGCCATATCATTCTCATGGCATGAGCAGAATGGTTCTCATGGCACGAGCACAAAGAAATATCGTTCTCGAAAGGTATTCGAACCACCACTAACAAAAAAGTAGCTACGTTTCGTCGTGCCACTGATAATTCGGCCACCACCGCTCTCTCTCAGTGCGCGTTGCGCGGGAATTATTCAATTTTAAATTACACTACTTCGCCACTCACCAGTGCACTGAGGCCGTTGAAGCCGAAACTAACATGAGTTACGTACCCCTGTAATCGTTAGCGCCAACCCTCGCAAGTTGGGGCCCGCATTTTTTTTCTTCTGGTAACCTGATGATACGAGTTAGTTCATCAAGCTTAGCTAATTCTATGGCGGCAAGTACGAACCACAACACAAAGACTGACACAAAACAGATCTTTTGTTGCGTCAGTCTTTGAGCCATGGTTTGTACCAGGCGCAATAGGATTACATACACGCTTTTCAGCTGGCCCTGCATCGATTCCGCTTTTTTTTTTTTTTTTTTCTGAAGCTCCTTACGGGAGACCGAGGGTGAGGATTAAGCCATTGTTATAAAACATTCAGGAACGGAGCTGCTCAACATGGAAGGACTAAGCAGCCTGCGTGTTAAGCTACAGGGATACTGCGAGAGTCTGCACCATTGTTTCCCGCTTTGGAACGCCAGGATACTATAGACTTGAGAGACCTGCGAATATATGCAACGTCCTTTTTGTATTTGCGATGAGCTGCAACTTTAAAGTCTTCGTAATTCAAGCCGCAAGAAAAAAAAAAGGAATAATTTTTCCACTTTTTGTTTCCTTTCTTTCTATTCAGTTTTTTTTTTCTAAATCGAGCTTTACGCCTGCGTCGGCACCTGCAAAGGTCTGCAAGTCTCCCAGTAAGTTGAGGGACGGTGGTTCATTTGCAAGTGCAATCGGGCCGCTGCTGCCACGCCCCTTTCATTTAGCGCCTTTCTTTCTTGTTCTTTCCTACGCCACACACGCTGTCTCAACTGCGGAGCCCACGGCTCCGCTGCCAAGAGAGGGGAGGGGGCAGGACGGATTTTAATTAACGCAAAACAGCTGACCGAGAACTTCTCACCGCAAAGATCAAATACTGACAAAACGTGAGCACTCTATAGAATATAAAGTGCACAGTGAAGCAATTGTGTTTTCCTACGGTGCTGTAATCGCGGTTAAATTGTCCCCGTTTCGATCGTTCAGGGATGTAGTGGTCACTGATCTGAAAGTCATAGTTTAGGATAACAACTACACTTCTGGAGAATTCCGTATTCTTCCTCATATATTTGTATATCCGCGTGTGAACAAACGATAATAGATCGAGTGGCATAGTGTCGTTATTGTACTTGCAAAAAAACTGACAAAAACAAATCAGAAGGGTTCAACGCTATAGAACCGAATATTGAGTGAAAGCATTAGCTACGGATGACTGAACGTTCTCCTTCTTCTTCCTCTTCTACTGTTTAAATAAGGACACGGACACGGCACGCAGCGACGAGCGGTTAGACTTGGCGTAGTACTGCTTTCGCAATAAAAAACGGTTGCTTGTCCTCTGAAAACTTCGTGAGACTGAAATTGCCGCTGTCTGAATAGTAAACATTCTAAAGAAATCCCAAGCGTGGACCACAGAAACAAGGAAACAAATATATGTGAAATCAGTCTGTTTTTCATCAATGTGCGTGCTTCGGCCTTTCGACATTGCCACATGCAAACCGATTTTCCCGCGGATTTAAACCCACGACCAGGTTCAGATATAAAACAAACTTTTGGAACCGTGAATGCCTGCTCTTCCTGCATGCAAATTTATCCTTTCTTGTTCGAAGATTGCCTGTAGCGAATGAGAAAAATAGTGAATAGAGGCTAGACTGGGAAGTTATAACCGGGAATAGCCTACGGCCGCCCACCCGCTACACGGGAAAGGGGTCGGAGGAAGGGAAAGAGGTGAGTAAAGAGCAAGACTATTTAGCCTGCTCTGTTCATGTGATAGCAACCTTAGTAATGGATCCTCCACGGTAAATTGTAACCATGAACGCCCACAGGTCACTACAGAAGGCAGCTCAAATCCATTACTTAGAAATACATCCAATTAGCTCTCTGCTGGTCATTGCACCCAAAAGCTGGGACCTCGGGTTCAGAACCTAAACCTCCCTGATAAACTGCGCGGCGTTGAGTATGCTCATATTGTTACGGGACGGCAAGCCGATGAACCCAGGCAAACAGAACAGAAAGGAGATGACCGATGATCGTGATATGATTTTAATGAATTGCGGCTGGCCTAGCGCGAGCGCTCCTGCTCGCGCCACTGCCCGCTTCTTCCTCGTCTGTAACGTTACCCGTGGGCACCAGGCGATCGTCCCGATCGTGGACGTGGGAGTTTGTCAGTGTCGATGAGATCCATGGCATTGGTTGGTTGCACAACTTTTAATTCCATCAGAAATGGGCGTCCACTTCCCCGCCCCCAACACGCGTGCCGGGGAAGACGGGGAGTCGTTCGCCCGCGGATTGGAGGCTGGCAGGTAAACCCTTGGCTTGTTGCGGCCTCTTCCAGATGGACGGTGCGGTGCTGGATCGCAGGGTCTGCGCTTCGCAGCAAGGTATCCCAGGCTACTCTACTTGTAATATTTTGGCCTATCCCTGGAGATTGTGGGCACTCCCAAATTATGTGGTCGAGGGTCCCTCTCGGGCCACAGTGTTTGCAGAGATCATTGTCCCTAAGGTCTGGTTGGCGTGACTTGATGGTTGAAGATAGAAGAGGAAGAAGACGAGATGATTCCGGCTGAATCCCTGCCCAGGGTCAGGACGCTTTCGGGCCACAGGTCGCCAATATACGATGTGAGAGATACACGAATGGCATTGGCAGGGGTGATGTCTTCATGTGTGGTGAGCATCTTGGGTCGTTGGGGTCTTTGGCTCACACATCGGGTCAGTGGGTTCATATGGTCGTTCGGGTCTCATGTCGTGTCTTGTGGTGATGTGGGTGGCGTGTCGGGTAAGTGGGGTCATTTAGCTGCGTCTCTCCGTCGTGTCTTATGGTCAGGTGAAGAACGGGGCGCTGGAGCTGCGAGGTCGCGTCGGGTCCGGCAGGCTGTGGGGCGCAGCCAAGTCGTGCGTCCCAGGAAGTCGCTGCCGACGGCGAAAGCAGACGCGGGGCGCCAAATCTCCGGGCCAGGATGAGGAGAGAGGCCCGCACCTCCAACGAAACCGCTACGGGGCGGAAAGCCGATGAACACAGGCCAACAAAACAGAAAGATGACCGATAACCGTGATATGATTTTAATGAATTGCGGCGGGCCTAGCGCGAACGCTCCTGCCCACTTCTTCCTCGTTCGTAGCAATATCAGGCCGAGAGAAATGGGCGTTCTCCGGCGATATAGTTTAGGCGGCAATTTCCTCTGTCTGAACGGTGTCGTCGCGGCAGGATTCCGTGACGTAAAACTCGGGCCAGGCAAAGTGTTTTTGCGCAGTGGGCCGCAGAATGGGCGTTCTCCAATACTTGTCCGGTGAGACCTCGTTTGACCAAGTTCGGAACTGAACTGACAGCTCTCATCAGGGGAGGGCAAAGGGATTGTTGAAAGGGTCAGCGATTTATATATAGCTTACGCATCCCGAAACAAAGCGCCGTTTTTATGAGCTAGCTTTATTATTTTTCTTCTCTAAAGCACGAACGCGATAGAAAGTACAAAGTCACCGTATCTGAGCTTGTAGCTCGATTCAAGCAAATAATAATGGACGCGGCTGGAGCCATGACGCGAAAGGCTCCAGAGATCGGGATAGCGAGCGTAGTTAAATATTTGCTCATTTGCATAGCGATTTGCATATTTGCAAGCCCGACTTGGTTCTAAAATGAAAGAACTTCGACGGCAAGGCAGGCTTTGTGCGGCAGCGCAAGATGCATGTGCAGGGCGGCCAGGTTCGCAGGCTGCTGTATACTTTGGTCAACAAAGTTCGATGAAGTGGACCATAAACGCGCCGCTGTACTTAACGCGAATCCTGCAGAAAGACTCGTACTGTACGTGTCTCAAAGCTACAGCAAAGGCGCATACGCTTGATGAAGCATGCTCGGTAACTCTGCAGATATGCTAATTTTGCGTTCACGTAAAACGAGCATGCAGTTCGTTTTATCAGATTACTGCAATGCATGGCCTTGGCATTACCAGAGTCCCTTCAAGCACCTAACGCCACTGGTTTTACTGGAGGGCACAGTTAATAAATGTGCTCCCAATTACGCCTTTGTAAGTAGAGCAGTGCTTCTCTCATGGCGTACGCCACGGGATACACTGAATGGCTTTCGTTATATCGAGGCTTGGACATTGGCCGCATGCAATGCAGTATTTTTCTTTCTCTTTTCATCACTCAATACTGCGTTGAAGGTTTAATTTTTTATTAACATTTTAGGAGGGGCATATCAAAAGGCAGAGTGGGCAGTCTACTCACTATAGCAATAGCAAAATTTAATGTTTACACAGTCCTTCCTATTCTATACTTCATTCAACTGGGGCCAATGAGAGCAGAGCGGTGTGTAATGCGCGCGATGATTTGAAACATTGAAACAGGAGACGCAAAAATGACAGCTTTTGATACGTAATTTTCTAAGCCAGTAAACCAACGATTAGGCGCCAAGCTACGCATCTGAGTTAAAGACCACATTATTAATAAGAAATAAATTTTGCTTTTGGGTATGTCGACGGAGGCCTATAGTGCTGAAAAAAAAAAAACAATTGAGCCAAATTGGTAGCATTTTCACTTGCAGCTTCTGGATAATTATTTATTTAGAAATACTACATGCATTTCATTATCATCATCCTCAGCCTGACTATACCCACTACAAGGCGAAGCCCTCTCCCATATTCCTCCAAGTAACCCGGTCCTGTGCTAGCTGCATCCACTTGACCCCTGCGAACTCCTTAACCTGATCCGCCCACCTATCTTTCTGCCGCCCCCTGCTACGCTGTCCTTCCCTTGGAATCCAGTTTGTTACCCTCAGCGACCATCGGTTATCCTCTCTTCGCACTACATGTCCTGCCCATGTCCATTTCTTCTTCTTAATTTCCACTAGAATGTCGGTAACTTGAGTTATTTCTCTGACCCACTCTGCACGCTTTCTATCTCTTAATGTTACCCCTACCATTTTTCGTTCCATAGCCCTCTGGGTTGTTCTCAACTTAAGTAGAACTCTCTTGATTAGCCTCCACGTTTCAGCCCCATAGGTGAGTACAGGCAAGATGCAACTGTTGTATACTTTCCTCTTGAGCGATACCGGTAAGCTGCCAGTCATAATCTGCGAGTGCTTGCCAAATGCGCTCCATCCCAGTCTTATTCTCCTTATTATTTCTCTTTCATGGTCCGGATCTGCGGTTACTACCTGTCCTAAATAGATATATTCGCCTACTACTTCCAGTGCTTAGCTCCCTAATGTAAACTGCTGTTCGTTCCCTAGGCTATTGAACATTACCTTAGTATTCTGTATATTGATTTAGTGCTTGACAAGCAGGAGAGCAAGGATTACTGAGCATAAATAACAACACATTTGAGCATTAAACAATGCTTGAAGGGAGCGAAGTTTACACTCGCCAATCAGCGACGAGCGAGACTTTTGCCCTGGCAAAGTATGTCCCATTATTACTAAACGACTGAGCTCCATTACCTTAAATGGTCGTGAAAAACATATCTATCACATGCCAAGCTAGTTATGTTACGGTAAAATAAGAAACTTTAGTTCAGTTATCTGCCGCAGCGTATGCAGGGGCTCTAATTTTTGAACATGTTAGTGACGGAAGAAGGCATTCGGAAATCTTAAAAAAAAAAAAAAAAAAAAAAAAAAGATTATTAGGGCAGCGAAACGCTGGACGTGCTCCCCTCCAATTTCTTAGTAAAATAGAGGTTCTACACATTTGATCTACACTCCAGAATCGGGAAAACTAAGAGTGGTACGCTTCCACCTTAGCGTTTCACGGGGCACTCTTTAGTTTTCTGCGCAAGGAATTAACACTGTTTAGCAAACGCGATAGCAGACGTGCAGTGCGCTCAGTAAAACTAAGGTTATTCTTAAATGTTAATTAAGCCTCAGTTCTTCGCAGAGTATACTGATCGGATATGCTATTTCCAATACGATAGGAGTAGTAGAACGCTTTTTTTTTCTTTTATGGGATTCACATACACAGTGCCCTGAAAGTTAATTTGTATCGCGTTCCGTTACCAGCAACCAAGCTTACAGGTTCCCAGTGAGAAAGTTCAAGCCTTCGGTACCTCTAATTACCATATCAAGTTATCAAAAAAAGCTGAACATATAAACAATCACAGATATTTTTACCGATATGTAATTCGCATAAATAAATATACTAGCAAGGGCCCGAGCACGCACACTTGTGGAACACCAAATAAAACTTGCAGCTCATCATAAGTGTACGCGCTGGCTGAGGTTTGCAAAATAGTCCTGAAGCCAGATGATAAGATTAAATAAGTTAGAGAAGAAAGCAACAAGTACTCCGCTGGCCACACAATTTGCGTGATAAACGTAATATCATACTGTCACACATAAATCATTTACGCTTGTAATTGTACTAAATCATATCTGGCTGGAGGGTGCCAGCGGAGGCTTATATATAGAAGAATCAGCCCTTCACTCTTTCACTGTACACTTTTAATGCTAATGCGTCAAAAGGGACATGAAGGAGGGTACTGTCCGCCTTCTGCTTGGGGATTATTTGAAGCTGTTTGCGGTCTGTTTCTGTATGCGTCTGATATACAGAGACAAGGATATAGCAATACACTCGGCTAAAACGAAATCATCGGATATAACGAAAGAGCACGTATCTAACGAAGAAATAGTATAACGGAGACTTGGATATGGGTGGAGCAAATTATAAACTCTGCGAGCCAAAAGGAAGCCCGAGCCCCTGTCAGGAGGGTCATGTAACATCGTCTTCCTTGCACGATCCTGTCTTGAAAGTGTGGCGCTGCTACAAGGCGGCGTCACTGCTCGCACTCCATCTGAATCAATATAATTTATCGCACCCAAATTGTTTAGTGGCACGCTTCAGTCAACTGAGGTCATTGGTAAAATGTACTACACAGCAGTTCACCTATGTCCATCGTAGCTGTTTCTAGGAATTTGTTAGTATGAAAGTTGCAACCCTCATTCCGACGCAAAAATTAGTTTTAGCTTCCTTCAATATTTAGCCACTCGTATTGTCGACCATAAACTCTGACTGCTCATTGGAGGGTCAAATTCTAAAGTTAAAGCTCAGCTACTTCGGTCATCTGATGAGAAGAGAGGAGTCGCTGGAGAAAGATTTGATGTTGGGAAAGGTTGAGGGTCGCCGTAGAAGGGGTAGGCAGCGAACGCGATGGTTAGATGGCATCCTCGAGGCACTGCAGATGAAGTTATGCGATGTTAGGAAGATGGTGAAAGACCGGAAAGCGTGGCGTGACATGGTCCATAGGGTCACGAAGAGTCGGACACGACTGAACGACTGAACTGAACTTAAACACTGCACAAGCCTACCTTTCAAAACGACCGCAAAAGCAATTAGTGCCGATCTATGGCGCCGTAGCTGCCTGGCCGACCATAATGCGGCCGGCGCTTATGAAGAGGATGAGTGGAGCTTCTGTAAAAAAAATCGCAACTAATCGGGGCCAGAAATGCAGTGCTTTAAATGGGGCATTGTGAGCAAAAAGTTAGTGAGAAGATTTAATATCCGCTTTAAGGGTATACGACGCGATATCGTTAGCTCCCCCCGTCTGGGGCTTGCCTTGCGGTCCTCGATTGCGAACATGCAGTCTACGCTCTTATGATTACTAAATGCCTTAATTTGTACCTCTAATATTTCACATAATCTTCGAAACCTCATGGGGCTACCGAATTCTGTTCGTCGTTAAATAAGGTTCTTCCGCAACTGTGTAGCTATAATTGTAGCTGTAGGAAGAAGCAGATTGCCAAGCACCAAATGTGGTTTTCTTGCAGTGGATGACGATCGAAATGGCTAGTTTTGATTTGTGGGAAACCTTATGAATTTGGGTTGAAACCCCATCAAGTTGTTCACCTCTGGCCCTAAGCTTCAGAGCCGTCCAGCCACTGGTCTTAAGCGACCACCTGCCTCAGCCTACATCAGCTGACCCGACATCCAAGGTAGAAGGTTGATTGCTACCCGACCTCCCCACCTCATATGGGCAACCCAAGTCAACAGCTCCTTCCAACATTGTGCTATCATGTGACATTGTAAAAATTCTTCCAAGAATCCGTGCTCGGCTATATGCACGACACCTGCCAAGAACCACGCCCTTGAATTTGTGCACAAAACGCCGGAGCCTCTACAGAATGAGGTCTTTAACGATCGCGCCATTAAAACGATGTACGGAAAGCTAGAAAAAGTATACGAAAGTAGTACATCGACAGCAGCAACCAGTACAAAGTCACCATACAGCGGGCACCCCTCACCAGCTTGCGGGCAGTGCGAGCATTGCCGTTCCGGCAACGGTGAGACTACGCGCTCGCCTCCATCGCTTTCCACTGACCCATGTCGGAGTCGTATCTCTCAACCATGCCACACAGGTGCCAGAGAATGCTTCAGTGCAACAGCGTCCACGGAAGGATTTCGGCTCTCCTTCCGCAAGTTAAAGGCTACGAAAGAGAAAGAGAGAGATAGAGAAAGAAAGAAACAGTTTTTAGACTTAAGGCAATTACAGAAATCGCGGCGACATGGCGTGTGCACAACAGTAGCTCGTATAGCGGCGTCATGAAAGCCCCCGCACATAAATAAATTAACAAACGCGTCGTGAACAGGGCGATTCGGACTTAAAATGGTAGTCCCAAAGTGGAGGGGAGGGTCCTCCGACAAAGAGATGCCTTCTTAATTGCGCAATCCCGAGCGCCCACCGTCGAGCATTACGCGAATGGTGCGACGTTTTGCAACCGCGTGCCTTGACGACGTCACCGTGTAGAGGAGCACGGTGCATGCTCCGCTGCCTTGATAATTGCGCTCTTCGCGTACTCACACGCATACACATAGTGCGCTGCAGAAATAGCACGTGCATTAAAACCTGCGCGTGGGCCGTTCCTGCACACGCCGAGTGTGGCGCGCGCAGCGCTCCCTGTGTTTCGCATGTCTCGACGTCCATTCGCCCTTTCAACTGATCCTAACAGCGCCATTTTGTTTCCCAACGTCAATTTATACTAGCGCACCACTATTCCGTGCCTAAAGCAATGTGGACTGCGACATCAAGCACTGCATATAGCAGGAAAGCACGGAAGGGTTATTGCAGGAGGTAATTTAAAAGCTTCAGATTATTACCAGAGACGTTCCCGCACTCCTTGAGAAACAAAATGGCGTCTTGATATCGCCCCAGTGGTTGTCACCGCCCTTACCAACAGCATGGAGTTACCCAAGATGTGTGGTCGCGTGGTCGGCCTTTTTCACAACCCGAAAGCACGGTTTCTTGTCGCGTTTTTGCGTGAACGCCTTAAGATGGTGGGTCGGGCAATATATAGGCTTCGCACATGTGGTAGCGCGTGTAGATGGTCGCGTGCGTGCGTGCATGCGTGATATGAAAACAGTGCGTGCTGGGTGGGCCCCGTAGGCCTCTGAAATATCTTGGAAAACATCACGCGGACGTGCACCAGGAAGAAACGCGCGAACCGCGGCTTTCAAGCTCGCCACCGCGACGAATGACCCAAAGGCGCATCTTCTCATTCTGCAAAGTGTTCCCGCATTCCCTGCCTTATTTCCCACAGAATGAGGCGTACACACCACCGTCGACTCCGGAAACGGCAGCTTCTCCCTCCCTCCTCTGAAAGCATCTTTAACTCGGCTTCTTTTCGCGACGGGGGGAGAAGAGGGGGGGGGGGGGGGGGGGAGCCAGTAGCGGCGCGCTGTAAAACCTGAACTTTGGAGCGCTTCTTTCGAGTCCGAATGCCGCATTGTTTTCGCGAGTGTGCCGCTGTTTACGGCTCGGACGGCGTTCATTGCCCAATCTAGCGGGAGGTGAAATGAGTCTCAGCCGGAGATTGTTTCAGGAGGTGCGACGGGGAGCGCTTCACGCTCGGCCACTGTTGCGTCGCCTCCCTGCATGAGAGGGCGCTTTTATACCTAGCGAACGTAAGGCGCAGTGAATGAAAAATTAAAAAAAAAAAAAAAAAAAAAACTCTTGACGGTACCGTCACCGCCGCATGCGATTGCAGAGGAGACGGGCGGAGGTCCGTTCTAGGCTTGCATATGAAACGGTATTCGCGCATTTCTTTAAGTGCATGTGTGTACGTGCGGGTGGGCGAGCACGCTACATGATGAGAACGATGGTCTCACAAGCACGTGCTCGTTTTTTAAATAATTACGCCTGGAGGATTGCCCGGTAAGAGCGGAGAAGATAGTCTCATGCAGAGCGGCAAATGAAACGAAGGCTCTTTAATGGTCGCTGTGCGCCTCAAGTTGCGAAATGATTATAGTGAGTGAGAACGCTGCTAGCGTGAAATGATGTGTTAGAGTTCTAACCGGATTTTGTACTCTGACGATCACGTGTAGGGAATCACTTCTCTGAGTAGTGTTTATTGTTTTCTATATGTTAAATTCAGGTCCATTAGTTGCTATATGCTTGGTTAAATTTTTATTTACGCGAAAAAAGGAAGAAAAAAAAACTCAAAATATAACAGGGCAGGAAGATACTGAGACAGACTGAAGGACTTTTGCCTCTTCACGTTAGGGGAAACGAGAAGGAAGTCGGTTTCCTCAATACCTAAAGAAAAGCGGGCAAACGATGAACTCGTAAAATAATAAATATGGTCTGAGACGAACATTTAGCCTTATTTTTATTTTTAAAGCCTTTACTGCGGTACTATGAAACGATGTTTAACATTGCAATATTTCTGCCTTTGGGATCGCGATGTACAGTCTTTGTCAAAAGTGTAGAGCCCAAGGGGTCTGCTTCTGAACCACATCGCACAGCTTGTAACGCATTTTCAGTGTTCCGAAATTCTTGATGGTAAGGAGAGTTTTTGTCCTATCTTATCCAATGGGAAGGACCTCCACCAATGCTAAATCAGCACCACTAGACAGCTCAAAAGCAGACCCCTGGGGCTCTGCACTTTTGAGAAAGGCTGTACATTCTAACGAGTGTGACATCAAGGACTGAACAAAAAGAAAATGATGGTTCTCTGCCTTGCCGCATTCCTTGCAGGTGTCTGATTGGTTCTACGCTATCCCCGCTCACCAGCAGTACGCCTTTAGATCAGCGTTTGACATTAATAGCAATGGAAATGCTTCCACGTACAAGTAACAGCTCATTGACTCGTTTCCTTACGCGTCATTAAGGTAGCTTTAATGTAGTACGAAAGCAGGCATCACTTGTTTGACTTGTGCCACCAACCTGAGCCCCAAACGCGATCACGAAAATGCTTACAACCGAAACAAAGAACGCAAAAATATTTCCTGTTGGAAAAAAAAAATGCATGCGCACTTCTCCGCCGCTGTCTTCGCGCCATTTAAGTAGAAGCTAACAATGCACTCACAGGCAGAGTACGACAATTTAAATCCTTGTTACCATCTCAATGGCTCTGGCAGTGCATCGAAAAAAAAAAAAAAAAGACTATTACTTTGATGATTGCATGTGCAATACGTGAAAAGCAGATATCATCGGTATTATTCGTGTTATATAAGTGAGCAATTACCTAAAAATGCTTACTAGAGTGCGTGCCATTAACATCAATCACGAATTGTTCTTCTGCGCGTTTTTTTCGCGTTCTATTAAAGTCCATGCACCTCAGTCTATACTGTCTCATTTCCTACGCGTTTTGAAACTCAGTTTCCAGCTGCCCACCCTCTGTTCCGAAATGCACAGCACAGTAAACGGTGACACATACGGTGCCCAGCCAAACAGGGCACGCGATTTGATAAAGTGCGGTGCGCACTTGAACAGTGCAGTAGAATGAGTATTAATATAGCAGTATAGCGGTGATCTGTACACTTCCTCGACTGCGTTCATCACCGCCTACTGTTGTTTCCCCTCGATCTTGACGCGTGATTACTGTCAGCCGTCTGAGAAAAAGCAGGGAGCTGTCCAGTCATAAGAAAAGCTGAGAAACGGCCAGCAGGCTTTCTGTGCGGGCGCTACAAGGCGTCACAATTCTTGTTGCGTGATTGCCGGCGATAACATTGCGCGCGGTTTCCTTCCCTACAGGAGGGCGGCACAGGATCCTTGCGTTTGTTCCCGGTGGGTGGAGTGCCACAACCGCTGGGTACACCGGTGAGTAAAGAGGCTTTTAGAGGCACGAAAAAAAAAAAAAATGAAAAGAAGGCAGCGAAGCCACCAATGGAAAGAGGATATTCTCGTGCGACCTTAGACTAAAACGGCCCATAGATTGTAGTATCGTGGACAACACACAAACCTGAAGTAGGCAAAAGCCCGCTACTATATTTAAGTGGTGAACAATAGCCCCCGACTTGGGAAAGCGCAAACAAACACGAGGGGCTATATAATGTTCTCTTTTAGCAATTAGCTTTGTCGAGCTGTTTCGGAACTCATTCGAAACAACAGAAGCAGAAGTGTCCATAGCTTATGGCTCAGAGTAATACATTTTCATGAAACAAAAAGTAAACATAAAGAATACATAGGCTCAGAATCGTTGATGCTCAAGACATTTGTGCACGTTAGCGCCCAGAGTGTGATTTATTGCGCCCAGCTTTTTCTTTTTTTTTTTTTCTCACCGGCGCCGTTGTACCAAATAGTTCCCGGAAAAAGCGTTACAAAGTCTGGTACGGCCCTTTCCCCCTTCGTGCGCCTTTTCCAAAGGCCCACGATATAAAATAAAAAAAAAAAATAAGAAAGTGGGGGGTGAAAGGTATATGCACATTACGATAAGGGACATGTGGAACCGCGGCAACGCACGTCTGTCTTTAGTGCGTCCACCATCCCCAGTGCTGTCGACGTACTGTATACCGTGCTGACTGGTTGTCGAAGCATGGTAGAAAGTTTTATGGGGCTAGAAGACGATGAAATATGCGACAACAAAGACAAACACTACGAAATGGCTGCGACCATCGTAATGTACGTAGTGCAAGGACACGATAATCGGCTGTTGTCAAGGCTAATGGGCTGAAATCCCAAGGAGGTAAACGTAGCAGGGAGCGAGAGAATGTCAGGTAGGCGGAGGAGATTTAATGTTCGTGGCCACAAGATGGCAGCAGTAAATGCGGGATAGCGACATTTGCGAGGATATGAGAGGCATTTGTCCTCCCGCAGTGAACATTGTCAAGCTGATGATGATGCTGGTGATTATCATCACGATGATGAATCGCAGTGACAGTTGAATGCTTCCATGGAATTGGGAATCCTAGCAGATGCAAATATATATATATATATATATGTGGTTCCGATAACATAATCTGAACGGCGTTTGCAAAGCTACTGAAATTGCGAGCATGCAGTGGGGGAAGGGGAAGTAAAGGAGAGTTGGGGTGCAAATGATGGTTGGTGGTGGGATACGATGGAGGTCCGATTTACAGAGCAGACCACGCACACATTGGCTGGCACTGGTCAGACGCAACATGCAGCTCATGTCTTGCGCGCACGCACGCACGCACGCACGCACGCACGCACACACACACACACACACACACACACACACACACACACACACACACACACACACACACACACACACACACACCACGCACAGTTAAAGGCTTTGACACTCTCATATTGCGGCACAAACGCGTACGCACGCACACGGCGCACTGCACCAGACAAATATCAAAATGTGGAGACATAGCACAAACGCGATGCACATTCATGGTGCGCTCTTTGACTGTGTACGTGCGCACAGCACAGCACTCGTATGTGTCACAGACGAGAATCTAGGCCTGTTTCACCTAATAATTTAGAGAGATGTGTTCATCGCACACCAGTTATCAGTTACTTTCACCCTGCCACCTGAGGTAGTTTCCTCGGAGAGAGGAAGGCTGTCCAACTCTCCGAAAGTAGCTTCCAAGGCGCTCATCGTATTAATAGAGCGAGGGCATTAGCAAATAATGGGATGAATCATCTCTTGTTGTTTCAACGCCGGTATTGAGGGCGTAGCTTTTGGTGTACGCGACGTCAACGCGTCAACGATGGAGCAGAGTTCACTGATGCCGTTTAACGTAAGATGGTAGGAAAGTCGTCAACCAGCGTCGGCAGATGAAGCCCTGCTCACATCGTTCCAGTGCAACTGTCTACATGAGCCAATAAGGCTGCAATGTCAAATGGATGAATGCGACAAGAATGAGCCAATTTAGCTTCCCTGTCAGCGTTTGTCACTGCATATACTGCTGGCTCTCGAAACTCGATGGTGTGGCCGCGCTGAAACGTCTCAGCTATTTAAAAAAATATTTTGCCCGATTAGCTGTTCGCATATGCTCATTTTCATGTACATGCTTTATGACCTGAATGGGCCTTGCTGAGTCTCAGAACATAATTATTCCCACGATTTGCGGTCTACAGACCAACGTAGCGGATGGCATGCCTACCAATTTGAATCCCGTGAATGAAGCTTTAGGCACGAGCTTAAAGAGTTAGCTAAAGAGGTGTCCGTCACTGCGCCGTCGGCGAAAACATTCTCTGAGTCACTATACGTGGATGTAAGAGCACTGAATAAGGGTTGAGGGAGAGCCTCAGTTCGAAAAGCCGAGCCAACGTTGTGTACCTCTCCCCCTCCTCAAGTCCCCTTGTCGAAACGTCGGACTGACGCCTCCTCAGCCCGTCGTGGCTTGTATTTTGTAGGCATCACATTGCGTTGTGTCCTGGCGGCTTTTAAGGCGAAAGCCTTTAATGCCTCATCGTTGTCGTGGACGAAATGTGTCCCGCACTTGCGGCTGCTCTGATTGGTCGAGATGGGATGATGTCATGGAGGCCCCGACCAATCACAGAGCACCACCACAGTATGCGCGAATGCGTGCCTTATATGGCCATATGCATATCAATGATCAATTACTACTTAATGACCAAATAATTTAATTAAACAGTTGTTAATAAATAATTATTGAGGGCCGTTTATGACTAAATATTATGCATTGATAATGTCTAATTAATATGTGTAATTATTGACTAATTATTGATATAAGCTTTGACGTTTCTAGACGTTGTGCAGTCAATGCTTGGAAAATTCTCGAAACTCGTCACCACTTGACAGGACACTTCGAAGCAGTGCACCTGGCCTTCGAAGCAGACCTCGAAAGCACCTGGGTGCCGGAGGCGCAGTGCCAAGCAGATCTCACTGAATAAATGCACTAGCAGAATGTGAAACAGAAGTCGCTCACTTTACTTGTAGCAGCATTCATCGCTACATGCGTAACAGTTGCGTAGCAGAATGCGGCACTCTGACTTTCGCCTTTCATTACTTTGGTCGCGAAAGTATCTCGTAAATTTTGGATGGGCGCGTCTGGACGCGCACTAATAATATTGGCCGGGGGCAGTGATGTTTCGTTAGGTGTCACAAATGCACCCGTACAGGCTCCTGTTGGAAATAAATGTTAGTTGGGCTGGCGAAGGCCTCATAAATGTGCTCGATACCGTAGCCTTGTAGGGTACACTCAATTACACCTTTAAACCAGAAGCCTGAGGGCTTTCCGGTTTTTGCAATGTAGGCAGTCTTATCCCCGAAAGAATCGGCGCGCTGTATCAGAGACAACCGACCGCCAGCGCCTTACCAGGATCGCTTAGATGAGCCTCAGGATTTTCCATCTACAAATCTCATATTTCTTGTAAATGTGCCCAGCTTCTTTCTTTTTTTCTTAAAAAATTGACATGTTTCGCTTAGGAAAGATACCGATTGGTTTAGCGCCACCTTAGAATTTATGCAGTGTCACGTACGATAATGCTTGACCATCAATTTTTGACAGTGTACTACGCCGTCAAACAGGGAGTAAAAGCTAAAATTACTGTTTTCATCATCAACATCATCATCAGCCGGACTATACCAACTGCAGGGCGAAGCCCTCTCTCATATACTTCTAATCAGCCCTGTCTTGTGCTAGCTGCGTCCTCTCGAGCCCTGTGAACTTCTAACCTCATCCGCCAACCGAGCTTTCTGCCGCCCCCCTAATACGCATTCCTTCACCTGGAATTCTTGTTACCCTACTGAGTACGAGATCAAATAACGTCCATATAAACACTACTCTCTCAGGGTCACCATGCGTGACAAGATCATCAGTCGTGTGACGTTCATCAATCACCGTACAGACTGAAGTAACTTGCAATCCAATGATGCAGACGTCCTCCAGCTGCACATGTCTCGATGGCGGCAGTGATTGAACCGTGCTGAACATTGTCTAATGCACCTTCGATGTCGAAGACGGGGTAGTCGTCTGCCTCTACTGGAGCTTCTCCTGCTTTATCGCCGACACCAGATCGATTACGCGGTCAATAGCAAAGCTGCATTTGCGAAATGTTATCACTGCGTCTAGGTATTCACTGCATATGTAAATAAACCATCCAAGATGTATTAATACAATGCATTACGTTTTTTTTTTCTTTTTTTTTTTTTTTTTTTTTTTGCCAATGCAATTTTCAGGAGCTACAGGTCTTTAGATGTCATGTCACGGGGTGACCTTCCTGGTTTGAGCAGTCCTAATTTGCGCTGGCAAGTGTGCATGTGTATACAATCATAGCTTTTTTTTTGTTTTGTTTTTGAAGCGAGGCTACAATGGAGAGCTGCTGATCGTACGCAGGAACCAGTAATGTCAACCTACGGTCACAATCTACAGCGACGTACTAAGTGTTGGATGCCTTGCGCTTAGTACACAGGGCTATTGCTATGACATATTTTACACCTCAGGGGCTACAAATTGTATCACTGCTCTTCGTGCATGCTGATGTGGACGACCAGACGCGTCAAGTCTTCATTGAAGGTTCGTCGCGTTTTCTTCTAAGCCCTATTCAGCGAAAATCGTGGAAGTTGTATTTGAGATTAATATTAACGTGAGCACAAGAAAGGGGGGGGGGGGGGGGGGGGGGGTACGAAGCCACCAACTGAACTGACTTGTTATAGCACTTGCTATAATGTTATTTGTATAATATAAAATTGCAATTCTCATAGAATAGAGCCGACTCACTTTCCACCGGAAATTAATCGAAAGGCAAACTATGTGTATTTTAGCCGACATCTAGCGTTCTACGTCATTGCTGCTGTATGTGGCAACCATTTGTGAAGACATCGCCTACGTTTCAAATTCATTTGAGCAGGAAGTGAAATACAGGCGTCGATGGGGCAGAATGGACTCATTTACGCAGGTTGCGATCGCATTCCTCGTAAATATTCCGCATACAAGGATAAGAACAAAAAGCAAGAATCTGTCGCAAGGCTGACAACTGTGACGGCATCATCAGAGCGAGATGTACAAAAGACAGTCTCGTATTGTTAGTTCAGAAGTACAATCACCCAGGCCGTCTAAAGAAAAGGCCGGTGTATAATATCCCCGCTCGTGAAAAAATACTGCAGCTGTTCCGATAGTCAATCAACGCAGGACTCACGTGTCGAGATTCAGATGCAGCCGCCATCTGTGCAATGCGCGCATCACAGAAGATGACCTGAAAACAATAGAAGTCATTCAGAATATTAATCGCAAAACCTGGTAGGGGCGCGATAAAGATTAACGAAACGAAGGAAATTGTGTACAGGTAGAACCAGTTCTACATATCGGACATATCAGGAAAGTCAATGCAGTTGATAACAATAATCTAACAAATGTGAAACGGTGGTGGGTTCGAGAACACTAGCTGAAGTGCCTTATTTACAAACAAACATATTTCTCTTTGTTCCTTCCCTCTTTAGTGCTACTCGACCCTCTACATCGAGGGATACAATTACAACCTCTACTGCGGCCAGAACGAGCGCAGCATTCAACAGTGATATGAAAAGTACTCAAGTTATGATACTTCCACGTACGATTAGAGCGGTTAACATTACCTTTACCACCCCATCCTAAAGAATAAACCAACCGCTATCGGTGACTCACAGATTCCATCGCTGGACAAGCAGTGAAGAGTGAATTTTACGAAGTAAAGAACGACTTCTTATACTCCGTTTCATACGCTGTTGGCAACACCAATAAGGGTATACAGTCGAGCTGGGCAAACCAGGATGGTACACGGACTACATGATTGTGTTCCTACGCGCCTGTCGACTACGTTGTGAGAATGCAGCAGTTTACCCGACCATGTAGTGCGCGTCAACCTGATTGGCCCAAGGGGTCCTTACATGTTTTGCGGCGCTCCAAACCCCTTGTGAGTCGGAGAACTCCATTCCTTAGGTTCTTTTATAAAAGTTCTAAGCGGACACTTGTACAAAATTTTCCGGATCGCAAACTGGGGCCGAGATCCCTGAACGCCGGAACTTCCGTAGTATCTTATATCGGCTTCCGCGATTCCAGCAGCGCTGGTGACCGCTGCAGCGATTAGGAACAAGGTTATAGCGGTATCGCCGAGGAAATAAAAAAAAAAAAAAAAGGGAAGAAGATACCGGGAAGGGATGAAGGAGGAGTGAGAGGAGGAAGCCGCGACGCGGAGACGACATGCGACAGCGCGGAGGCAGCCGTACACACGACCGCGCATAAGAGGAGACGTGCGCCTGTCATAGAAGAGACGTCACCGCGACGCCCGCAGTGACACTAAAAGACATGGAACAAGCAATCTGCACGCCCACGGAACGCGGGACACAGACCACCGCCTCCGCGAAAACTTTTTTTTACTTACCCGTCATATGAGCGCTGGCATAGGATGCGCGAACCGCATACGCCCACCTATAAGTCGGCCCCTTTATTTTAGAAATAAAAGAAAACTAGCTGGCAGTAAACGGTGAACGACTTTATCTACTCGCATGCAAACGCGAGAATTTGCAGTTTTTTTTTTTTTTTTCGCAATTCAAAAATTTTGCCGCTTTTAGCCGCTGTGCGTTAACGTCGACGAAAGTTAGCCGCTCAGGATGTAGGCGTTCGGTCGATGTATGATTACGGAAAGGTTATGATGTGCAATAACGAAGAATTACTTCTCAGGTTGTCACACTGCTCAGCTCGTTTTGTTGCGATCGCGGCGCGAGCCTAAAATTAGGCTTACTTTTTGCATGAAGAATCAATACTGTGAGTTTTAATGCAAACCGTTAGACAGACTTCTTGGGACAACAAAAATGATTCTAGCTTCCGTTTCACACATTTCACAGACTTCTTGGGGCAACAAAAATGGTTCTAGCTTCCGTTTCACACATTTTGTAAATAATAGATAGTGCTGAGACAGCACAGCAATACTATAGTGTTGACATACAATTAAGTTAACGTTTGCAGTATTATGATTTGAGAGAAAATATTTATTTCTGTGCGATAAGTTAACGCAGGTCATTGGAAAGATTAGAACCGAAAAATGATAAGGGGATTCATTTGCTGCAGTGAATGCTATAGCTGACTGCATAGAAAGGCGAACAAGAAATCATTTTTAGTTTACATTTTTTCTTTTTTTTTTTTTTGCCAGTCGGCATCTCTGAAACTTCTTGTCGGTGAGTGCACATCGGACCACTCGCGTATTACGTTAGTGTAGTGCGCGTGAGCGTGATTATTAATCAGACTGCCACCGCAGTAGTTTATCTCTCGCTATTCGCAACAACGTATCAGCGGTGTTTTCATCTCCTAGGCCAAGCCGGCCCACACACTATTATAGACGTATACTATCCAAATCTCTGCACACTTTCCATTAGGCGAATAACTAGGTGTTCACTCAGTTAACAGAGTAATTTCACGCTCCACATACACGGGATAAAAATCGCCCTGGTATTGCCGGCCTCGTTCCATTAATTTTTTGTTGCTTGTCTGGTTAAAGTGGCGAGGAGTAATATCAACGCGTATTAGCGTCACCTTGCATGCGAGAAAAAACGGTAGGCAGTGTTCTCACCCCATTTATTTTTGCTCATACTCTTTGTCACGCAAATGCAGGGGTCGAAAGAAGAAAAATACAAGCCAAGCGCGCGCATAACAGAAGTCTCTAAAATGAGCGCTCAACCGCAAAGGCGCGACGTGGGAAGTCTCCTCCGGGCCTCTCCACCACTCGCCTTCCTGTCGCTGACCAGTACCAGCTCCCATGCACATCTGCATATGCAATGTCCCGGACTGAATCGCGCCATCAAAGACGCGCTCTTTTTATCCCAGACGCTTGGAAGTAGCAGCAACTCGTCGCGCTGTGCGGCCGCCAAGCACCCGCCGCGTCACTGAGCTCGACTCCGGAGATACCGCGAGTCTCCATGCAGCCTCCTTCTTACCCTCGTGTAAGACGAACTCATACGAGAAGACTGCCACAGAGCGAGCGGGAGAGCGATACGTCTCGGACATACAGTTCTCCCTTGGCGTCAACCTCCTTTCGCTCCCTCGACTTGCGGAAGCGCAACTCGGAGTACGGAAGCCATGAGGCTGTCTGGTGGTGGGGGTGACATGGGTGGAAGAAAAACGTATCAAGTCCAGGTTCCACCGCCGGAGATAGAGACGATGACGAACAAAGAGACTGCGTTCCTCGGGGAAAAGAAACTTGAACAAGCATGCGCAAGAAACTAGACGCGGCGAATCCGTCCCAGATACGTAGTCAACCCTCTGCGCGCAGACAAAGCACGCCAATGCTGCGCAGGCTCCTCACGCGAGGGCGGTATTCTTGAAGACCGAGGTAACGAGGAGTCGGGGAGAGAGTGAAGAATATGACGACTCAATATTGGAAAATCGACATTCCCACATGGGAGCAGAGTGCGTGCGCGGTCAGACGCTTCTTGGGGACAAGCTTGGGCGATTTGAAGCGGTATATGACCGAATCGCGGGGACTGCTATATTGGCTGCGCGGATGAATGGCGAATTCTAGACCGTGGCTGCGTCAGTCGATTTTTCCCGCTCTAGCGTTGGGGAAACTGTGATGACGTTCCGGCCACTGCGTCGGTGGACGCTAGGTTGTTCGACGTTTCAAGATACTGCTGGTATTCACAAGAAGAGATTGATATTTTGATTATCCAATATTGCGTATTGCAAGAGGTACAGTTCTACAAAGCGCCAGGGCGATATTGGTGTATAGTTATAAAACAACCCCTTTGCGAGAACCAATGTATGCTGTATTGGAACGCACAGTGTCTTTGTGCTTGACAGGGACACATTAATATTTATTTTACAGTATTGTATACCGCGCGCCTTGGAGCGTCACTTTCAGCAGATGAGAATGATTTAATATTTTATTTTTTCACAAAGCCCGCGTCCGCTCGTCGGTGACGAGAAAACACCGGCCGGCCACAAAGCATTTTGAGTCTTGCAGTCATTGTGGCAATATCACACAAAGCAGGGACAATGATTCGTTTTCCTTTTTTTCCCTGTCTTTTTTTTTTTTCTTCTGAGGAGTATAACTCGCATTAACGACCCAATGAGCGGGCGGCAGAACATCGCAACTTCAGTTCGTGGTACCAGCGGGTGTCATTATGTTGCCTCATTGCGGTGGCCACACACGCGACTTATATTCAGGTCAGAGTCATCCGTCAAGTGATGGCGAGACCCGATAGCGCGCTGCGATGCCACCAACGACAGCAGCGAACATTCGCAGCGCGGCCGGCGGCCCGCGCTCAATGAGACGACCGCTCACGTTAACGAAAGCGGCTGCGAACAACGCGGTTCCCAGGAAGTCATTGCTGCGCACTCCATGTGGGCCTAAAAACATGCTGCGTTGTGGAAGGCTAGACCTGGCTTCAGAAAGACCCTCACGGCTCCACAATAAAACACAATGATGTAGACGTTTGAAGAGTCTCTGTTACTTCTAGATCAAGCCCGAAACAGTACATTCAAGCAGCTCTCCATAAAAGAACCTTTCTAGAAGGCGAACGAGTTTCCAAACTACGATTTTCGGTGAGCACAGGCCGCATCTCAATTTCGAGACACTGCACTGTTTTAGAGAGATGAAGTAAATGCAACCGCGGCTTGAACGGCGTCAGGGACGAACCAAAAACAACGTGTTTTCTCTCGCGAGCGAAGCGGACAATGGCTGCGCTGACACCTTAACAAAAGGCAGACGCGAGCGCCCCCAACGTCGTCGTCGCCTTCGTCGCTGTCCCGGCGAAAGCGAGTCATTGTACGCGCTCTTTTCGGACAGCGCCCACGCATAACACGCACAGAGAGAGCGCGCCTCCTCGTAAATGCCATTGTTTTCTGAGAACTGCCCCGAGAGGAACAACGTAAACGAGCAAGGATGGGTTTGCCCTGTATACGAGGACACAAGTATGATCAAGGCAAACACGACGCAACACGGACCAGTGCAAAAAGCCGATGCGAGAGCACAAAGAGGGCACACACTGCAACGGCATAGAGCGCGCGCGTTCCTTTATGATCCGAAAGAGTCAGTGGATAAGCGCCGCCCGTGCGAGAGAAAAGAGCCGCGAACCCGCACGATAACCACACAAAACACCACCGTCAACCGCCTCACAATAAAAGGCATTGCGCGACAAGCTGGCTGAATGGAGAAAGACAGAGAAGATGCGCGCATATTGACTGGCAAAGGCTGGCACTGCCGCTGCTGCCGGTGGTTCGAAACTCAAGAATAGCTGGTGGTTGTCTTCTGCGACTCAATGACCACCCGTCGTTTTTTCTTTCTCTTCTTTTACGGTCCATCGCGAAAAGCAGGCGGACAGAAAGGGAGAGAGAGGAGAAGAAATGCAACACCGATCGAGACATTCGTTCTTTCTATTGAAAACGAAGGCTCCGCGCGCAAATGATCGATACTTTCTGAACAGTGCGGCCGCGCGAGAGAGGCGGAGGAGCGATAGCGCCGCCGAATGGAGCAGCGTCATTGGCCGAAAGGCGAACACAGAGAAAAGCAAACAACGTTGAAACACAGGACCTCACCCAAATGTGAATTGTTAGAAAAAAGTTACAAAGCAAGAGAAACTACGAAGGCGCAAGTGTTCCAGGTGTAGATAGATCGAAAAAAAAAAAAAAAGATAAAACCGAGGCGCTGGCCAAACGCAGAAAAGAGCGATTCAGCGTAAATTGGATCTTGTATTTTCCCTCCCCTTTCGGCTTTGCACTTGGGTGCCTTCTTCCGTACATGGCGAGATAAAACAAAGCAATAGAGTGCAGAGGGAAAGCGACCTCTTTATCTCCTTCCTGGCTCGTGTGACGGAGCACGCGCTGTTATCGTGGTGCCCTCACCGGCACCCTCTCGAGGAGGACCAGCGCTTTAGATAAAGCTGATGGCCATGCCGATACGCTGCTTCGTAGCTAGTGGGCTAATTCATCTCTTTCAAAGCGGCTGACGAGAGGCCTGGAGTGCCTCCTGACATCTCTATGGCAAACTTTGCCAAAGAGCCGCTATTACCGCCGCTTACTTTATCAGTGGGCAAACATATCAACGGGCAGACCGTTTTTACAACACACCCCTTTGAGCGGACCTGTTTGTTCTTCCGCCTCGTCGTTTTATGTGCTTCCTGCTGATGAACGTTTTAAAAACTACAATACTTGGACAATGACAGCTTCGTATGTGCTACATGGTGCCCTGTACTCTCTTGAAATACATTTTGAAGGATCACGGGGTGCTTTATAAAATTTGATCCTCCCACAAGCTCCATTTATGTTTTTAATTTACATCATGCTCTATTTTTGCGAGAAAAAAAAAAACAAAGAAAAACAGGATCGACCGTAACACTGACTCCTCTTCCATTCAGAATTTCATTCGTTAACCGGAAACTTGAGGTGATCTATGAGCATTGCCATAATTTGGCACTGAAATTCGGACACTGCGCAAGCACGGATGTTTTAGACACCGCCCATGGACTGTCAACGACCGTCCACAAACAGGGAACTTTTTTGACGTGCAATGATGAATGTCGTTATGGTAAGCAGCACTTTCCAGCGACGCTGCGGTGCTCACACTCAAAACTCGTCGGAAGTTCACAGTGGTCAATGTTTCGGAAAATGTGCGCATGACTGCGTCATAAGTTGCTTTATTGCCGGCAAATTGAAGCGACTTTTCTTTCCGCCTATGACACCAAGACGCTCGTTATAAGCACAAGGACGGAATAACGGGTGAACGCATCATAACATCTCTACAACGTCTGCAAACTAAAGCAGAATCTTCAGCAGTTAAAGTAGTCGGTTGCCTCAATCACAAATCACCACCTGCATAAACTACTTCACATAGCATAGGTTGTCAACGCAAACTAAGCCTGTTTCACCCCACTCAGTGCTTATGGAAAGAGGATGAGCTAATCATGGTACGAATTTTGGAAAGCAGATGTTATCAAAGAACGGCGTTAATCAGAGTTTTGAAATTATTAGTCATGCGACGAGTCATCTCGATTACCGTGTCGTATAAGATTGATTGCAAAATGTTTCAAGGGTGAAAAGGTGCCCCAAATTCTCATCGTTATAAATTTTTTGCACCGCCACGCTCCATGGCATCTCACCCACCTCATCCCTCCATCCTTCCTTTCTTCAGAGAGACATACAGTAACTTCTTTCATACGTGTACCTAGCATTGAGGGAACGTCTGTAAGAGCGGGGAGCTAGACTTGCATATCTTTACGCTTTCCAGGCGTACGCGATAATTTGCCTATACGGCCAAGTTGGCTCGCTTCTCCGCTTAATTCGTCACCAGGCAGGGCACTTTGAAATGAATCGTTTCTCGGAGACATTGGCACATCGAAGTCTTCTCACCCGAGCGATAACGAGTGGCAAGACAAACGATGGGTCTATCTGCTTTCCGGCTCCAGAAGACGAATTCACTCCATGACGCGCTAATACAATTTCTAGCCCCCACACTTGCTAGATTTCTTCGGTCGTCTTCGCCTCTGTGCTCGAATGGCAATCTTTCTTCAATCTGTTCGCCACTTGGTGACCTGTTCTCTGCAGAGAGAGCATCCATCACTGCGACTGCACGCAGCCTCGCCAGCTCGCCTGAGATCGCAAGTTAGTTTCGCACTGCGCGAGCGTTACGCAGTTACGTGAGTATAGTCTGAATACCACTGATTTCTCTAACTAGTATACGAATACAAGCGAGATCACAAAAACAGAAGGCAGCTAAACTCCACCTTAAAGACAATTACGGGAAAGGGTTGAATGATCCCGTCTACTCTCGCACATCCTCGTCCGCTTACGCGGACTTTTCTCCTCGTCGAATCACTGACCCCTTAATTCGTAACTCCATAATCTGACGCATACTAATTAGCGTAATAGAGTCGTGAGATGCCACATTGTGCGAAATACCATCTGGGGTAGATATAACCCTCGTTTTGAGCAAGCCGCACGGCAGTGCCTGCGTGGCCAATACTTGTCTGACTCGGGGCGCTGCTGGGGTTCAATTCCCATTTCACCCTTCCACTTAAAACGAATGACTCCAATAACCTATACCAGCTCAACCCCGTCATATCGTATCACGGCGTACCGGTTGAGTCAACCGGTGAATGGTCGCCAATTTGTGGTGTACAAGAACGAGACTGTGTCCAGTATCGACGAAATATACCGACTCGTCCCACTCTACCAAGCGAGAGCGGGGCTGCTGGCGTTCGGTCATGCAGCCGCCGCATCGTCTGCCTCGCGCTCAGCTGAAGAGCACGCTGAAGTGTGTAGTCGTCTCGAGCACGACCACCCCGACGCGTAGAGACGCGCTACAAACCCGTGACGTCACACAAATAGGCGACCAATCAGAGTCGGGCTACGTTTCCTGTCATCTACCACCTGCCAAGAGAAGTCCGCGAGTTTTCTTTTCTTTCTTTGTAGAACGCAGCGCCAGTTCGGCGGTCGAGTAGCGTCGTCGTTGGTGCCGTTGCCAGTGTAATCGAGACTCACGAAAACTCTATTTGCAAAATAAAGGGGGCTTTCTAATAGCACGTATACCTACGTATACAAGCATCTCTCAAATTCTTTGCCCCAATATTTCGCAAAAAAATGATATCTGAGATCAAATTTACCATTAGGGAGTATAGTAATCTTCCTTACAATATATATATATATATATATATATATATATATATATATATATATATATATATATATATATATATATATATATATATATATATATATATATATATATATATATTTTCACCATGATGACGCCGTTTTTTTTTCTTTTTAGAACCAAGCCTTTAACGCCGCCGCATAAAAATGAAATAAATTCATGCAGGGAGCTCGTTTTTAATAAATGCAGCATGTGTTCCGAGAGTAGACTTCGCTGATAGACCGTAAAGAGATCTCCAGCTCTGGTCTGTGATAAACTCCAGGTGGTCGAATGTTCGTAGCTCCTACTTGGTTTGCACGCGTTCCGCAAGAAAACGCAAGAAAGCGCCCCGTGTTCGATGTGAAACTTAATTTCAGTTTTAAGCAACGCGTGTGCAGGTTGCATACATTATTAATATGCAGTTAGAATTTCGATCGCCGGATCACCATAGCGTAATTCGAGCTTTTTCATACGGAGTGAAAACTGAGCTTGAGGAGATCAAATCCCCCTTTTACTGCAGTCAGTTGACGTATTTTGGCAAAAAAAAAAAAAAAAAAGGCGATAAGAGTTTGCGACTTTAGCTGCGTATGACGCAGCTGAGAACACGAGTTTTTGGGAAGGCTACCGACAACCTACAAATTTGCGATATGCGAGTCCACCTATGTGGGTATGCAATAATAATAATAATAATAATAATAATAATAATAATAATAATAATAATAATAATAATAATAATAATAATAATAATAATAATAATAATAATAATAATAATAATAATAATAATAATAATAATAATCATAATAATAATAATAATAATAATAATAATTTTGGTGTGCAAAATTCCTTTACAGCTTCACGAAGAGGCGGGCCCTTCAAGTAATAATTACAAAGTATCATTTGAACACAGCGACTTCAGTCAGAGGCCCTAGCTAGCTAGCTCGAAGTTGTGCCGCGGCAGTCTTCCTGCAGACGGCGAGACCAATACTATGTGATTCGTGCAGAGTTCATTTGTTTTTGTTTTTTTGCACTTGCCTTCAATTACAAAAATAAGACATCCGAAATTGGCGGGCTTTAACAGCGAGTAGTAATGTCTACGCTGACAAGCCACTGAAAACGCCAGGAGTAGTTACTACAATAACCACATTTGCACAATATTTCGAATTTTCTTGGCATAATAAATCAGTGTGACAACACGCGATCGCTTGAACTGATTACAGCCGTTGCTTTGCGCATGCGTGACTTGAGACCGCGAAACCATAAAATGTGCTGTTTTTAGCGCGCCAGAAATAACGGGTTGCACTATTTTCCATATACAATTCGGGGTTGGCGCCACTTGAGAGACAATTATTCATTTCAACCACGGTACCTATGTTAGGTGTGTTGTTCTTGCCTTGGTCGCAAAAGGACACCGAAAAAAAGAAGAACATAAGCTGCCTGGGTAAGGGACAGCGCTACAATCGGGACAGCTCCCTCATTCATTCATACTTTCATTATTAGCTAAAAAGGACAACAACAAAATCGAGATGCAGGTGTCGCCGCCACTGGCGTAAGCAAAACGCGTGCGTCGACACTGAATTTCTCCATGTGTCCCAAAGGGTACGTCCCACTGTCACTGAATTCAACATGACGGCAAGGTGTTTTTTTGTTTGTTGTTGTTGTTGTTAGGAAAGTAGGAAGTAGCGTCAAAAGTAGGAATTTACTGATAGCAAGATTTTTAAACTGCATATTATAAGAGAAACAAAATTCGTCTTTTGCTGTCGGACAAAGGTCCGCATAGCCAGAAAGCGGCAGCGAATCAATTTACACTGGATAGAATTGTCCTCGTGAGGCCCCTTAAGTTTAATCTCAACACGGGTGAATGACTCTGTACACACTCATTTTCCTCGCACGCGACCAAAAAACAGCAAGAAACTTGAGAACGACATCAAGCACGTTTACTTAACCGATGTTAGGCAAGCAGTAACGACTGCTGATGCCTCTAAACGACGAAATGAAACCAACCTCACGCTCCAGCGAGAAGCACAGCGCGAAGCACGTTCCAGATTGGGGCATGCAGAAATAGACGAGGGAACGGGGACCGGGGGAAAAGGTCTTTACTGTGTGGAGAGACGCAACCTGAAACCCGTGTTCACCAATCGAAAATCGATGGCGGCGAAGGGGGCATTACGAGGGACGATCTGCACTCGCCCCGGTCATCAAGGAGCAAAATCGAACGCGCTCTCTCGAGTGGCCCCAAGTGGTCGCTGCGGTTGTTGGTTTTTCACCGGAAGGTGATATCGCGAAAAAAAGAAAAGAAAACGTAAGCGAACGCGAGAGCCGTCACCACGAAGCCGGGGAAAGTTTCAAGGAATTAGGGTATAGTTTGGGGCTTTCCGCATTGCGCAATTCGCTCGCGCGACGGCCTGCTATCAGTGCTACAGTCTCGTAACTCGCAGTACGAGGCAAATGACAGGGTTGGCGCGTGTTAAAAACATTCCTTCCAAACACCGCTCAGGTCCAAGTCGGGAGACTGGGGTTCATTGAACGAGCGACTCGACTTGTGGCGCGTGGAGTAACGGAAGACCACGCAGATGGGGAACCATGTGCTGGCTTTCACCGTAATTGAGTGCCGCCGAAACTGAAACACGACAGCGACTGTTTTTCTCTTGGCATTTTGTTCAACATTGTTAGAAGTCCGCGCGCCCCTTTTCCTGCTTCCGCATCGCGCTTTGTGTCGCGTCATCCGGCTCTGCGTTACGTACGTCTCGCGTTCAGAGACGAATAATGTAGCCCTCGACAATGTGCGGTTAGGATGCTCGTAAATTGTCTATAACTCGAATCGACCACATCAACTGGGCTCTATTCTTTACTCTGGACTCTATTCTGGACCATATATGGACTCTCAGAGACGTGCCTCGGCTCTAGGCACGTCTCTATTAACTTTGACAGTGCGCAAAGCAAGAAATTTGACGATAGCACTCTGTCCGCCTTCAGCAACTTGCACGTTGCTGGAAATTACAAAGCATTCGGAAGCTACAGTGAAAACCCCAGGTGCTGTCGTTAGCAGGGATGGCAGTGGCGCGCGGATCCAAACAGAGGGCAGCACTGGACTACAGATCCCCAGCTCCTTGAAGCCACGAAAGCGGCTCACGTTCTCTGTCTTTTTTTTTTTCATTGCTCAACGTCACGCTCCAGGCCGAAAGGCCGAAAGCAGAACCGCCAGCATAAGGAGCATGACCCATCCGCACGCCACACTGCCACCAGTCCGTGCCCTGGGCACTCGACAAATCAATCACCCGCGCCCGCAGCCGCACGCCTACAAGGAACACGCAGGCTAGCCGAGCCAAAGCCAAAGCCGAGCCGGAGCCGAGGCGGAAACCGCACAAAATACTCGCGCGTGCACTTGCGGGCCGCGTTTTCAATGCAACCGTCCGCAAGACGGCGCTTCGTAGCCCAGCAGCGCTTCCCTAGACGTTTCGAACAAAAAGACGTAATCCCTGGAGCGTTATGGAAGACGTGTCAGACGGGGCTCGATTCATCGTTCCTGCCTGCCGACGACGACGAATTACTCCGCGAGGCCGCTGTAATTCCTTCGGCTCGTTACTTCCTTTTGCCGTCCGACACCGTTAGCTCTTATCCGGCACGCGGAAGACGGGGGCGCGCCCTTACGTGTGTACAGGATAACGGAATGAATCTCCCAAGACGCTCCTTTTTTCCCTAAAGAAACAATTTAGCTCGCCCGCAGTACGCATCGCGGATTCCGAGGTAATCTATCACCGGAGGCGGCCGCGATTATGTGTACGTTTCCTCCTGTCTTTCTTTCTTTTGCGTCGACCTGCCTTCGGTATCTCTGTTCTCTCGAACAAAACCGAAGCGGCGAGTTATGAATAAGGCGCGCTTCAGAGGGGCCTTCCTTTCGTCGGCGGCTGACGAGAGGGGATACTTCTCGCGATCCACTTATATCGGAACGTTAAGTATACGGTCCCAATCGAAGGGGCAAGCTTCTTCGTGAACGGTGTAGCGACGTCACTTGGAAGCGGCCCGCTTTTTGCGAGTCGTCCGCGACTCACTCATCGGACACGGAAATAGTTTATGCTTCCGTGATCGCCTTACTCTCTATACAGAATCATAGCCTTCCCTCATTAGTGTCGATGCCGTTGGAAGGGACGCATAATGTTTACATTCGCGGTCTTAAGTGGCATTAATTGGGAAAACAATTGACCTGTCTTTTCCTAGGAGGGGGAGTGGGGGGAAGGCTTGCTTTAATCACTGTGGCGTGCAAAAATTTACGCTTCTGCTACACAAGCGTCTTGGTTCGTACATAATCAATAAGGTTTTGCCATTGTCGGATCAATTAATATCGACGAACACTGGTATGGAGAGTATTTCTGTAGATAGAAACTTTGAAATACTCCTCATTATTTCTTGAAGCATCACGACCAAACAATTGCACTAGAAGAAAATGCGCAGCGATTATGCAGGTACGTCAATTTATTAATGCGGTAATATGGACACTGATGAAAGCACAATACTCGCTACCCTACCAGATGACGTATTTTTTGCACCTTGGGTGCCGGGCACTAGGGGAACGCAAGTAATAGAGTTGTAGCCATTTCCTTTTGCATTCATTGCAATTGGAAGTTGACTTGCCGATATGCACGTTATCTTTTTCTCACATTGCGTGAATGGGTGTGCAGAAAATTTTCTTCAGCTTGTGTCATGTAGAAAGCCATATTCAGCAGCTTTCGGTTCACTGGTGCTGACTGTAGCAGTGACTCGCGGAATGTGAACAATGGTCGTATATAAGTTGCATTCAATGACTTAACTTCTATACTACCACTGTAGCATATCATAGGTCAATTGGCGTGTCAAGTTGCCCTAGACTCTCTCAAACCTATTTGGCATAGATAATTGGCTTTCATATGTTCAATGTATGCGGACGGTTCACTGTATGCATAGCTTTGCTCGGGAAACAAGAAGTTTCTATACTATGATCTTGTGATCTCTCTACGCGATCTCAACACTCCCGCACGCAGTGGAATATTTGCAATGTATAGGGAATACAACGCTCGATGCAATGCATCGGCCCGGTATTTTGGCTATCATACAGAGCCTACTGTACCTGTTAAGTGTGCGCGGAAACTGACTGTTTATATACACTTGTTGCGTGAAGTGATAGTTCCAAGTGCCAAACGTTACAGGCGATTATAAATAGGATGGGGTATAAACGTTTAGTTCATGGTTTGGGAACGAGGGAAAAAAAATTGAAAGCGGAGCTTCCGTCTCATAGTTATCAGCGGTGCCATTTCTTTATCCTACAACGATTCAATATGAGGAATCACGCTATAAATTGTAAGACATATCTTACTATCTTCCCTTCCTTTCAAGAACAATTCTCTAATCCCATAGTGTCATTGCAACTTTGCAATGTTTCGCGCTAACTGTTTTGTCTGCATGTTTTGCTAATGACCATTTTCAAAATTGTTATTTCTTCTTCGGTTAAGTCCTTGGTGGTTATGGTACCCTGTGGTCCCTTGCATCCCCATACCATATGTTGTAGGATGTTTGGTACCTAACCGAAACGCAGTGGGAGACTTAGCTGTCAAGGCCCAGCCGGGATGGTCAGAGTAGTCTGGTCGACCGGACTCGGGAAATGGCTCGGGTCCACGGCTTCCTGGACTGAGGAGGCTGCCCACCTAGAGCGAATATTTCACGCCTGCTCGGAATAAATGTTTCTCTCTTTCTTCTTCTTTCGGTGCCTTCCTCCTTCATTGCTGCATGCATTCGAGGCACGGCAGCTAAGCCCACGCACACGTTTTGAGCGCCAACCATTTCATTTCCGTCGCTGATAGTCCATGAATGCCCTTACACAAGCGCCAGTTAAATCAGTCCGATTCCCAAAGCGTACTCCAAAATTATGTAGAACACCGCGAGACGCGCGTAGTTATACTGTTCAATACAAATGTGGGAGGCGAGGTACTTCGTATGCATAATGATAACACGGAAAAATGACGTCGTAAATTTTCTCCCTCATCCAAAGCCACAAAATGCCTGCAACGCCCGATAGTGCGGATATATACCACTTCAAGGGACAAACGCGGCAAAAACGCGGTGCGCAAGATAAGGGTTAAAAACAGGCGTATACAAAGAAACGTGGCAGCGGTTTAACCGCGGTTGCCACCAATGGTGGAGCGATATAAAGTGAAGCTGCCAGATAACTGCAAGGTTATAACCGAGATAAGCGCCATAGCGTATCGCTCGTGTAGGACAAGTTTAAAACAAACGGTCTGCTCTTCTAATGGGACACTGCAAACGACCGAAACGTGACCTTATCAAGACGCCCAAAGGTCGAGCGATAGAGAGCAATAGCGTCGCTACGATGGCTTATCGAGGTCATACAAGGTCAAGGTTCGCACTGGAAAGGAAATGGACTTTTGCATCAGTGCAGTCATCGCTATAACAATTCTGATGGTAAACTTAAAGCTCCGCCTTTAAGGGTATGTCGCGAAAGCATTTATCGATTCCGTCTGCGGCTCCTTTTGCTGATCTTTGTTCTGGTACGTGCACTTTCATATTCGCTTCATATTCGCATATTCTAAGTTCATTGTTTGTGTCTCAATAATCTCACGCGTACCCATTGCCGTGCAATCGTATAGGCTGCCACATTATACCGCTAAACCATCCAACATAGATACAAAGCCCCGCTTTAACCAAGCTGTATACGAACTTGACTGCACGACTTACAAAGGCATAACATGTCTGGCTCAGAATCCAAGAGTCCCAGGCTCGATTCCTACCTCCTGACAACCCGACCATATCGCCCAGTCTCGTGACGTCCCACACGCTGCCGGTCAGTGCCATGCTTTTCGCTCACGAAGAGACTACCAAGCCGCCGATGCCGGATTTTTTGGTGAGCAGAAGTCTTAACGCAATCGAAATAAAATAGGCGCACATCGAAGAAGCGTCTTTCAGGCGGCGTCCGTTTAATGGCTCAAGTCGAGTCCGCTCCACGCCAGCTTAGATCGGCCCACAACCAACTGAAGTACGGATGGACCAGCGCAGGGCAAGGCGACCTCGATGCCGGCGCTCGTTATCGGGGCATTACGCGACTGCAGCCGATTCCCCGCGCTCGTGGACGGACCACACCGTCGCCGTTCCAATTACGTGTCGCCGACTGCGACACGCGAAGCACCTTCCCAAAAAAAAAGGGGCGGAAGCATGCATAGAGCCCGGAATAAAGACAATAGGGTTCCATCCAATTCAATGCACACAGGGCTGTGAAGCAGGAAGAGGAAAAAACAAAATCCAAGTAACCGGTCGACATACGGGCCTTCCCGAAAATATGATCTTCCAGATCAGTATTACGATTTAAGTGCAGCGCGATAGAGCGAAGGAAACGGCGCATGAGTCTCATCTTAATTCTTTGGGCCGAGCGTGGTGGCCTCCGAAGGCGGCGGTTTGTTATCGTAACCTTTAAACTTCAACGCAGCTGGACCACAATGAAAAACAAATATAAAGAAGGACTTAGCAAGCACTGAATTATCATTTATTTAAATAATCAGCACGAAATACGAAAAAGCAAACAAATAGCGTAAATTCGCTAATGCGCGGCTGTACTGAACCGCTTTCAAATGTTTTCTGAACGAAAGATAAGAGCACATCCCAATCGGGTAGAATTTCGAGGCCGGCTTGAAAGTTTAAGAGCGTCTCAGTCTGGAACGTGGAAAGCGTGCGCCGCCATTTGCGACACGTGACAGGCAGCCAACCGAAAGCCAATTGGGACGGAGTTTGTCGGTCATGAACGTTTTATTTTAATGATGTAGTTCGCATTCCTGGAAACGCCGGGTTGCGTATCCGAAATTCCTAGATTGGTAGAGAGGAGTCCTATGACATCTGGACGTGAAATACGGTAAAATGCCCAAAAATAAGAAATACCGCAGTGCAAGAGCGGAGTTCCGAACTTTCTTTCTTTTTTTTTCTTTTTTTTAATAGGGTGGATTTTCTTCATGTGCCGACAGAAAACTCAAAAAAGAGATCTGCTACTAGCAACAACTGCATCGGCTGTTTCTGAACAGCCTCTTGAGTTTAACGAAACTCGCTTTGGCTTAAACTGAAAATTACTAATCACCACGTTACTCTTCAGAATCTACATCGAGCTGTGGTCGCGTGTTGCCCGACAACACGCCCCGAGATGCACGCGTCCGCGGAGCACCACTTAATTTTTAAGTCTTGGTTTCAATATGCATCGGGTGAAGCCAAAAAAATGGGACCTCGCGAATAATTCTGGCGTCATTTTAAAGTAGTTTATAGCCCACACATATAATGCTAAAGAAGGCTTTTGGTAAAATCGCAATTCACGTCGGTTACGCCATGCCGAAAAGTTTGCGAGCGTTGGCAGTCGAGCCTCACCCTCAAGCTCAATAACCGCAAGAGCGGGACATTTTTCACCTACCAGAGACTAAGAAAGCCCCAAAAAGTCACACCTCTTTTTAACCACCAAGTTGCTTCGTTTTTGCAAAGAAAACCGTTCCCCCTCTACTCCTCTTTCTGTTCTCTCTATCTCTCTTTCTCTGCCTCTCTCATCAGCACGTGGCGCACTGACATTTCGGCGCACTTGAACAGATCCCAGGGGCAGAGCAAGTCGATTCCACGTCCTGCTCTCGAGGTGCAGAATCCCACGAGACTTCTCTGCGTTCTGCATTTAGAATGGCCTTGCGACGCTAGTATAGCAATGCCGCTTCGGTCGGCTGGAGATTAATGGTTTAGCTCTTAATTAGGCACTTACACCGACACCAAAAGAAGAAGCAGTGTTTCCCCCCGCTGCGACATAGTAGAGTCCTCGCTGTTGACAAATAATAATAATACAAAAACAGCCGGTCAAGCAGCATGCGTGTGATTAATCGAATACGGTAAGCGAGACACACTCAACGGGGTGCCTTCCCTCCAAACGCATTCATAGTTGGCGCGACAGAACTACAACCACAGTCGATTCTGCACGACTCGGCCACCTGCTTACGATTCGGTCGCGTAGGCTCATTTCCGATTATTGGCCCGTTCTGGCTAAAAGCGTGCATCGTTAAGTCGGGCCGCTATGCGCCATGCGAACGGCTAAGCAGTTCCGAAAGCATCCCACAAAAAAAGAAAAAGAAAAAAAGAAGATGATAATAATAATAAGAAGAAGAAGAAGAAAACGCGTTCGCCGTGTTCTGGTCTATTCGTGCGCAAAAGTGATTAATTAGGATGCCTACCGTCCTTGATTAATCGCCAATTATAGCCTTTCACGCGACCGCGTAACGTCCGCCTCGCTGCGATTAATTTCCCTCGACTGGAGCGTCAAGTCGTCGCATTAACGCCTCGAGTCCTCCTTCCACGTCATAACAATAAACGAACCACCCTCTCCCTCCTATCCACCACTTGCTGCCACGCCGGCCTCCCATAATGCCCCGCTGACGGCGTGCGACAGAGACCATAAAAGCTTCTATACGTAACCCCCCCACACACAATAAGAATAGCTGGCTAGTCGTACTAGTCTATACAATTTCCATCTTGCGGCTACTAAGCTCTCCATCCCCCCGTCATATACGCATGTGCTGATTAAGGCCAACGAACTTCTTTTCACTGCTCCGAATTCGCGCCTGATTACAGGCTGCTCTTCGTAAACCTAGTCTTTCGTAAATTACGTCCATGTCTCACACGCATGCAAATGTCAAATCGTTTTTAGAATGGCTTCAAAAACCGAATGAAACCACATTCCAGCCGTTTAGCCACTGGGCTTGTAGACAATGGGGTAAAAAATTGCCGCCAGTGAGTTCGTAAAACAGAAATGCATCTGTAGCTATATCTATCTATGCACAAGCAAACTTGCAATAGAATAAAAAATTGCTTCAAGACGCTGGATGATGAAGAAGCTAAACACGATCTCAAAATCGCTCTAAAAAGAAAAAACAAAAAACAAAGCAGTAACGAAGGGAAACAACGCGTAGAATACGAAGTGGCCCTATTAGAGTACGGTAAAAATAAACCGAGTGGTTCGCCTGTCCGTTCAATAGCCCTCGGAGTCCAAAAATACTGTACATAGGGCACCATTATCTGCTTCCCGACTCTTGAAGCTAGAGGGAAAAATATGTCCCGTCACCGCACACACAGTTAAAAGGACACTAGAGAAAAATATTAAATTCATTTTTTTTTTAGTACAATGTAGTAAAAGTTTTAGTAAAATAAACTCCCACGTGATTAGCGCATGATAGCCATATATGGTTCCCAAGGACGCGGGATCGAATCCCGGCCTCGGCGGCCGCTTTTCGATGGAGGCGAAAAGCAAGGCGCCCGTGTGCTGTGCGATGTCAGTGCACGTTAAAGAACCCTATAGGTGGTCGAAATTTCCGGAGTCCTCCACTACGGCGTCTCTCATAGCCTGAGTCGCTTTGGGACGTTAAACCCCACAAACCAACCAACCAAACCAACCAACCATAGCCATATATGCTTATTTGCCATAAAACGGAACACATCAAACTTTAGTACAATAAATTCAGTTACTCATTTTGAGTATGTTCTTGCTTGCGGCAACGAAAGGCGCATTTATCGTTTCCCTCGATTTAATTTTCGACATCAGTACTGAAAATAAATTAGTGGTGACTCTTCAGAAATAAACGGTTGTGTACTACTATCATCCTCACTGTAAGAAAAGAGAATTATGATATTCGTTTCGCTGTATATGACAAGATTCGACACGCAACCTGGTTAAATCGGGCTTGTAGTACTTCCGTATAATAAAGAAAAAAAAACCCGGGTGTGGCGCAGTTGGTTGAAGAACTCGGCTGGGGATCCCAGGAACGGAGGTTCAATTCCCGGTGGAGATTGGATTTTTATTATTGGGAAAGCAATACTACTCTAGGTTTCCAGCCTTCAGCATGGCGCGGCCGCACCCACGTGACGCTGTGACGTCACACCCCACGTGATACTAGGGTGAGAGCTGGGCTGCCAACTCAAGCGGTCGGCGTAGCGCGGTAGCAGCCACGGCGCAGCGCGTGACGTCACACCCCATGTGACACAAAAACGAGAGATGGGCTGGCAGGAGCTGCCAACTTGGGTCTCGTTTCACACGGGACGGTTATGTCAGAATCAGCCTGCCAGGACCCTGGCATTCACGTTACCCCTATAGGCCACTAAGGCACGTTCATACGGCTTGGTTAAAGCGGGGCTTTATGTGTGGGCTGAGGAAGAAGAAAAAGAGAAGAACGCTCGGTCACCCGCAGGTAATGCTTTCGCTCAATATTTGGTTCAGCAGCGTTAAACCCTTGTAATTTTTTTTTTGGCGATGTTAGTTTCGGATTCGGGTAATGACGTCTTTCGGTTGACAGCTATAGTGTGACCGAATGAACGCCGACAGTGTCCTTAATGAAAGCAGCGTCATCGTATTTTAGAATCGATAACATATCGATAAATGTGAAGTTCAATTTGTCTCCAGTCTCACTTTTATACTCGAAGCGTGTACAGTTCGTTCGGTCGAGAAGGAGTCACCGTCGCCGTAACAGAGGAAAAAAGAAGTGTCGGAAAAATTATACGTCATTTAGGGTCCAAACTGTGACGCAATCGTTTTTTGTGCAGCGTTCATGGTGACGTCATACCATGTCGCGTCCCATTTAGAATCAAATCCATCTTCTATACTGTAGGCTAATTTGCGAGAAGGATTCGAATCAAAAACAGAGAAATAAGACAGAGCGCGCCTTCCTTTCGTCCAAAAAAAAAAAACTGAAACAAAAATATCAATATATATATATATATATATATTCCCAGAATGTAAAGATGGTGTGAGCGGCGCTACCGTGTCTACTTTTAAGGCGAAGTTTAAACTTCTTCCTAATTTTAGCTATTTCCCTTCGCTCTCTCCACCTACATTTTAACAAACGTTTCTGCAAAACACAGCTAGCAGGTAGGTATCGTAGGAGTGGAAAAAGGAGCAAATTTATTTCTTACATTAAGGAAAGGAAAAGTTACAGAAGTGCATCCTGCCAAAAGCAAAGCAGCAAGAACGGACTGCACAACGGGACACCTTCATTCAGAAGGTACAACGCACAAACAGCTAAGGAATAAAAAAACATTGAGCGTCACACCATAAATTCTGAGCCCCAGTCAGATTTATGATGTTTCCGGAATCGCTATAGCGCTTCGTCCTTGCCTTCGTGCGCTCGGATTTCTATTGTTTCTCTGGGGTTCTCTCCGCGGTGGGCTTTTATTTAATAAAACCCTAAGCGCTCTGCGTTAACGTGCAGTCACCTAAACCGATATGCCTCTTTAATGGCGCAATTCTTTGTGGTATCTGCCTCCCCTTCCTCTGCTCGCTGATATTTATATTCCGCTGAAGGGCCACTTTTCTTCACGACACACGAGGATTAATGTCGGTTGGAACTATCCTCATCCACTTTAATGCATGCGCTAAAACTCGTTTATACTACGTCTCTCTATCTCGTACACGCACAACCTCACTCGTGCATCCCCGGACGTGGCGCATGCGGCAAATGAAGCGATTAAAGGAGAAGCCAATGCCCAAAAAATTATTAGAGACTTTACTTTCGATTTAAAACCGCAGGAACTAGTACGATTGGCATCGAAACCTTACCAAATGCTGGAAAACTAAATGTTTTTAGCACTCTAAAGCGTCGGAACGGTTTTTTTTTTTTGTTGTTTTTGGAACAAAAATACAAAGCTTCGTTATGGGGTAGTAATTGCCACGAGAATTAACGCAATGCTAATGCAACGAGTAGCCAACGAAAACCTTAACCTGCAGTCTGACGCAAGTTGAAGGCTTAGCTGATCTAGTAGTGGTAACACGCCTCAAAGGCAAGACAGATTGAAATCGTCATCATTTGTTTTGTTTTGTTTTTTCTTTTACGTGAGTTCGTGTAAATATACGCGTTGGTTTAGTAAACCGAGATGAAACTACTATCGAAGCTGTACCAAAAACACCTAAGCAAAATGAAAAAGAAAAAATAGTGAAAAGAATGCAACTTGAAAACCTCCGACAAACCACACGAGTAGGTAACTCAAAGTGTCTGAAGACAAACGCACAGCGCCATATAGCGACATAGCCAGAAGGAGCACAGAGCTCCTCTTGTCACTACAATGGATTCAATTCTGGAGGTCTCCGATTTAGGTTTTTTTTTTTCTTTATTTTTTTTACGCTTCTAGCTGTTTCTCGCCTTCCGCTTGGGAACCGACTAAAAGAAGAGTCAAAATATTTATCTCGAATTTGCATTTCTATCACCGATGCCTCCGATGGGTTTGGCGCCCAAGCGCGGCATCCCTTTTGTCCCAGAGCTCGAGAATGCACACGAAGTACGCGACAGCAGTGCACTACGAATAGACGTTACCCTCCAGTCTGAAGCAATCGCAACAAAACCTCCATGACAACAATCACCGCGAGGACAGCCGAAAAATCTTTTTGAGAAAAGGAGTGATCGCGAAAATTTCGAGCTCTAAAAGACACCGCAGGAGGAGGAAAGATTGCGAGCTTAGCTGCCTTCGGTTTACGCTCTAACAGAACACTTTCCTCTCAAAAAAGAAAAAAAAAAAAACGAATGCATTTCGGGTTTCTTCCTTTTCTTTTTTTTTCCTTGTTTTCTCAGAGCTTGAAGTCCTGTAATTTTCAACTACAACATTTAAAATTAAGCAGCTGACAGGTCCTGAGGTGGGAGGGTCCCGTGAGAGGGAGAAGCAGCGTCGATGGGGAAGGAAAACAATTTCTTGGAAGCGAGGCGCCATCTCGGCAAAGCCTAGCGCCACACCAAAACGAGGCCTGCGCGCTGCTTTAAAAAAAAAAAAAAAAAAAAAAAAGAAAAAACAAAAAAAAAAAGTCTGGGGTGCCGGCGAGCCACGCTGCGTCAAGCTCAAGTATCGGGCCACCACCCGGAAATGAAATAACTTCTCGCAAGCGAGAGAAAAAATATCAGGAGGAAGAGAGAGGGGAAGCAGAATCGTGTTTCATGTTTTCGAGTAGAGTGCTCTTCCACCCCATGGGAAAAAAAAAAGAAAAAAGAAGTCGGAAAATCAGGGGCCAGCCATCACCTCAGGTACGACGCGTGGAATCGTTCGCGGTGACACTGCCTAGGGTCTTTCGCTTCGTTCCTCACTGGATCACAGGAAGAAGATAGAAGAAAGGAAAAAGAAAAGAAAAGAAGACTGGCTGTATAAAGGAATAAATAACAGTGTGTAGGAAGCTTTGAACACGTAGGTTAAAGGTTAAAAGAGAAATGAAGCGCCCACTCATAAACGTAGGCGAGGGATGGGGCACTAAGGAGGAAATACACCAAGAAAACATCGTTCTCGCCATAGGCCCATCCTCATCTTCAGAGGCAATCAAACATTCCAAATCGCGCGAAGACGACGCTGGCAAATCCATCGCTACGCCCTCACTTGCCTCCGGGCAGCAAGCAAGGGGGAAAAAAAAGGAAGTGCAAACGCAATCACAAAAAGAGATACATGGCCACGTAAAGCTGGTTTCACCTTGCGCTTCTAAGCCCAGAGGGAAAACAAGCTTGGCGTGCGTCCGCTTACGACCGCTTTCGCGAATTGTGTTCGCACCCGGAGCTCGTTCGCCGATGCGAGGCTTGGGCGCCGGCGGAGGAGAACTGAGAGATGTGGAAGGATAAGGGGGATGAGAGAGCAGTGAGCTGAAAGAGGACGCGGCGAAAGACTCCGAGCTGACGCAACAAGGGAAAGCGCTAGACGCTGCGGGTCAATTTGCACATACAATGACTTCTATCGCCGACGACAGCAACCTGAGACCAGTCTTTTGCCAAGAAGGCGATGGGCACGGAAGCACCAGCTATTGCAGGCAGTAGAGAGAGGATGCTACAGTGAGATCGCGGCAGAGTTATTCAAGAATACGGTTGCTTGCAAACGCTAGCAGCAAGCGTTCCCCGGAGGAACATTGGGAACAGACCGGTCAAAAAGATATATCATACAAGATGCCTTAAAATGGAAGTTAACTGAAGTCGAGCCGAATATTGATAGCCCAGCCGGTGTGGTGCAGTGGTTAAAGCGCTCGACTGCTGTGTGTCCATGTATGCGCGATCGAATCCCAGCCGCGGCGGCCGCTTTTCGATGGGGGCGAAAGGCGTCTGCGTGAGGTGCGGTGTCAGTGCAGTGCATGTTAAAGAACCCAAGGTGGTCGAAATTTCCGGAGCCCTCCACTATGGCGTCTCTCATAGCGTGAGTCGCTTTGGGACATTAAACCCCATAAATCAAACCAATATTTATATGGCCAAATGAAACATCTTTATGCTCTCGTTACCTAATCAGTGTGTGCTGGATTTTGGCGAAGCAGCGTGCTGCATCGACGATGCTGCCTAAAACCGCCGGAAATAGGCCTATTACGCACCAGCGGAGGACTTTCACGCCCTCCATAAACCAGACAATGGTGGTCACTCAGACGTCGGTGAATATTTTTCATATTTCCTTAAACAATTGCAAAGGTGGCGGATCAGAGCTTCGATCTGGCTAGTCTATGACATAATTTCATAATGATGAGAACAGCTGGAGGTGACTGCGGAATAACTAGCGATCTTCTTTTTCTGAGCGTGGTCCAATATTGTTTTGAGAGTAAAAAGACGCTCTTCTTATGACACCAGCGCGAATGGAGTGCGCTCTCTCTGCGCTAGCTCTAAACCACTATGTGGCACACGCAGTGTTTTGGCCGCAGTAGTAAACTCGACCAGAAACAACTATGAAAATGAGCGCTCACGGCATTCCGGCTCAGCTTCGTGTATTACAAGCAAGTTAGTGATGCCGGCGCCATTATTGTCTTAGAAAATGTCCACAGGAAGACAGGTATATGGCACGTGGTGCAACTGGAGGAACTCGATAAGTCGTGCACATGCCACATCAAAGTCCCTTGCATTCGTTTACGCTTTCGGCCGTTATAAGTAGCTCGTGTGTGTCGTGGCGAGGCTGACGTCCGTCCATGGTCACCGACTGAAACAGCCATAAAGAAAGATAATAATACGGAGATCGGCAATGTTAAGATAAAGAGAAGGAGGGAGTTGTCACCGCGAAAGAGATGGAATGACAAAGAAAAGAGGCACCGAGTAATGCTCGCGAGTGATGCTATCGCTGACATGAGTTTAGCCACGTGCTCACTACTCTCACGCTCGCTATCTCTCTCCTGACATTGCGTCCTAGTCTCTTCTTCATAAAAGGGCAGAACTGCCCATATCTCTAGTGCTACATAAATAGATTAAGAATTTTTGAAAGGGCGATATAGATTCAGTGTCTATATCATCCGCTCTTGTACCACCAGTGGGCCCTTCTTCTTTGCCCTTTAAAATGAAAATACCACATGAAAAAGCAAGAAAAATATGAGAAACGACAAAAAAAAAAAAACATTTGTGGTTTTTCGGAGGCACTCGCGTTGGACTGCGATATCAATCTTGCATAGCGCAAATGTTTCCCCACCAGCAAGCCGCAAGCCACGCAGAATGACTCAACAAAGGCGCAAGGCGGCATTGCCCAAAAACTATAACAGAGCGAAAACCAGAGGCGGCTTCCGTAACCCCCCTGGGGCATTACGAAATCCCGATAGCCTTTTCGCAATGGACACGTGCGCTAGAAAAATGGCGGTCATTGCAGCCTTTACCAAATAAAAAATGCAGGTGGTTGCTCAAGGATCCCCAAAAAACCAATGCGTGGAAAGGGGTAGTTCCGAAGCTGCAGCGTCCGACACGTGTCGCTCATTAAAACCTCCATCATATCCACTGTCCCTTGGCTGAAGAGAGCATTTTCTGGTAGTAACCAGAGGGCATGACTGTTAGCCGCAGATCGACGACAACACAGTGCCGTTACAGCAGACAGTCTTTATTGACCGTAATTAGAGCATTGCACAGTGGAGGCATCATTTGCAAAGAATAGATGAAACAACGTCGACATGTAGTTCAAGTGGATTCGGTCGTTATGCTACACGTGCGTCAAGGTGGTTAAGCTCATCTGTGCGTTATGCCTGGAAGGATAGAACTTAAGCGATTAAAATAATTCTGACGGCAGTTCAGGAAAGAAGTAAGATACAAGGCTAGCGTTTGCCGAGAATATGATTGCGGCGGGATAGTGTCTCCGCGGTTTGACAGTAACGGTGGAGGCTCCTTTGAAAGACATCGATGTTAACTATTTGCTTGTTTTTGTTCGTTTCACGTGTCACACACATACCAATGTTTCCATGTATAAACATGTACATGAAAGGGCTGCGGATATAATGCTGCCCCATGGACGATCTGATTCGCTAACATGGTAATTGTGGCAGAGCGAAGATAATCATAGATTGAGCGCACACCCAAGCTAGCTTCAAAACCACGAAATGAATAAATGATAAAAGAAATGTTGTGTTTGCGCGCGGCCCGTTGATTAATAGCTTAGCTGAACGCCACCACGTAAGAGCAGGTGTGTATGCATACGTCATTGATTTATTAATCATTTACCAAGAAGTACAGTCTTTGTCAAAAGTGTAGAGCAGAGGGGGTCTGGTTCTGAGCCACTTCGTGCGGCTTGTAATTGATCTCCAGTATTTCATATTATCTTGGTGGTAAGAAGATTTTTCGCCCTACCCACACCAATGGGAAGGGCCTCCATTAATGCTAAATCAGCACCCCTACACGGCTCGGAAGCAGACCCCCCGGGCTCTACGCTTCTGACAAAGGCTGTACATGCCAATGATGCCATAGAGTTCCTTACACTAACTAGAGGGAAAGCTGAGGGCGCTGCACTTCAGCCACCATGGGCGCGCTAAGAATCATGGGCCGGCGTGCTACTTGTTGCGGGACAGTCGGTTTTTCTCGGGTACGTGGAGTGGCGTTACTGCGATGTTTCTTTTTCGTCATCATCATCATCTGAAGGTGCGTACTTAGACCGCGAAAGCCATAGTAGCGAAGGCGCAAAAGCAGACGTCACCAATAAATGGTTTTTGTTTCCCGAAATGCCTCTAGAAACTTCCTTCAGTGATTGCACAATCGTAAATATTTTTGTAACGTAATTCAAATTTTGCCGATTAAGTGCGAAATATTGGTATTTGTGCTGCTCAAAACTAAGCCAATAGGAGAAAGAGCCATCGCTTATATGAACAAATCTCACACTGACATGCTGTTTCTCTCCCTTTTTGAAATTTATAGTCACAATATTCAATCTTAAGACATTATTTACGGTAGAACAACTTTTATCTTTGCATTAGTTTTGGCCAAAAGTTGTAGTTCTGCACTCGGTAGCTCTCCGGCCCATGATGCTTTGAGCGCCCATGGTGGCTGAACTGGCCATCTGGAAACTCCATGTAAACTCCCATAGACGGCAGCACAGCTTTCCCTCTAGGTAAGAGTAAGAAACTCTATGGTACATGCAAAGAAATTTGGCTAACTAGCCGGCCAGAGGTGGCTTGGACCGGCCTGGTTTAATTTTGCTCACCCATTTCGTACATTTCTTTAGGCGCGCCGGAAAGCATATTGATGAGAGACAAACGGGTTGAGGCAGGCCATGCAAAGCAACGCCTCCAGTTTCCTCTGTGCATCCTCCGCTTTGCTTCAGTATGCGGCCGCGTCAGACCCTATGGCGCTTTGAAGACAGCGATCACCTGCACGCGTGTTCCAATTAAATATATATGACTGTGCATATTGGTAGTCGTACCTTTATTTACATGAAGACTATTGAAACAGGATGCAATGCGATGACGTCGCATTCGTGTAAACATGGCACTAGCATTAAGAGTGCCGCCTTCTCGTCCCGTCCCTTATTCACGTAATTCACTCTCATTTCATCCGTCTCTCTGCCCTCTTCACATTCCCTCTCCCTCCCGAGCACCGTTTTCAGCCGGAATACTCAGGGTAATCTTATAGTTAACGCACGCAACTGCATAAACCAGCCAGTAACGAGACGCGAAAGTTTTGAAAATGGCAAGCCCGAGGTACGACTGGGAGCTAGTAACGTATACATATATGTGAAGTGCTTGTATACGCCTGGAAAATTACACCGTTTTGATTCATATCTGAAATGCGAAATGGCGGAGCTCGCACCAAACAAGATTTGGTGGCTCAGCGGTTAGAGTGCTCCACTATGGGTTCGAACGAGACGCGACGGCGGAATTTCGATACAGGCGAAACGCACAGGGCGCTCTTGTGCTGTGTAATTTTAGTGGAAATAAGAAATTTCCAAGGGCTGAAATGATTCCCGAGTTCTCCACTACCCATTCTTCATCTTTTTTCACTCTTTCCTCCAACACCTCTCCCAAGCGCGATACACGTATCTACGGTGAAATAAGAAAAAAGTTACCGTGTCTTTCATTTCCTCAAAAAAAAAAAAAAAAAATCATCTTACCGGAACTCATCCAATAAGGCAGAAACATGGAAGCCAATGAAAATGGTTGTTCCAACTGAATTTGAGCACAACTGCAGAAAGCTCCGGAAGAGAACATTACTGGTGTAAAGTTAAGAGGCGGAAAGCGTGCACAGCATTTCAGGGAACACAAGCAAGTTACTGTCCTCCTAGTCGAAATAAAGAAGAAATAAGCACGGTCAGGCCATGCAGTGCGAAGGCGAGATAACCGGTAGTCTCTAAGGGTGCAATATTGGATTCCAAGGGAAGGCAAACATATTAATAGACGGCTGATTGGATGGGATTAGCAAGTTTGCAGGGATTATGTATACCCTGCAATAAGAGTGGTCAAGCCGCCGCTACAGCTGTTGTTGATAATGATGATGATCTTTCATTGTGACGCATCTGCATTCAACCCATAAAAACTTTCCATGTGCTGCAACACGTTGTCGGCAGCATGTTGCAGCCATAACTAAGTGACTGGAAGTTCGAAGTATGAAAGAGGCAAGTGTTGCAACTAATAGCAATTCAGTCTTTTTTTTTTTTTTTTTTTGCCCATCGGCATTTACTCGTGAATGAACGGCGTGATGAAATATAGCGAGCTCCGCGGGAAAAAGAAGGCTGATATCACAGCCAGCATCAGCGAAGAAAAGTTTCCCTCGCGGACCGACTCAGTTCGGAGGCCACCATTCGTTCTCGTTATCTCTCGGACGGTGCGTGAAGTCTCCTGCATGCTGTCCCGTGCAAGCTATCCGCGGAAGAGGAAGGAGAAGGGAAAGTCGAAGGCTCGCACACAGTTTCCAGGAATCGAAACCTCTGCGTAAGGCACAAATAAGGAGAGGACACCATACCACGACAATGCATAGGGAATAAAAGTACGGTAACAATGCGAGAGAGGAGGAGGGGAAGAAAGTCTCCGCTTGCAACACAGGCGAGAATAGGAAGAGCAGCGAAGAACAAAAGGCTACTTCCGTCCGCTTCGGAGAAATCGCGACAACACGAGGAAAAAAGGGAGAGCCCCGAAAAGCCTGGAATGAAAGGAAGTACAGGAGGAACCTATAGCAAGTGTGAGAGATGCAATAGAGAGAGAGGTGGCAGCGAAAGGGCGAAAGGTGCGCGCGCTTACCAAATCAGCGTTTAATTAGAATCCCCAATCGTTCGATCAGACTAATGACTCTTTCAAAGTTCTCGGCCCTTTTTCCCTCCTTCCTATTTTTCTGTCTCTTTTCGCCGTCGCGCAGAGTGAACGGTGTCGACGAAGCTGTTGCTTTTTTCGCTCAAGCCGCGGGAAGCAGGGGAAAAGGCTTATTGCGCCTGCCGAGCCACGAAGAATGGCGTTCCCGCCGCCAACGCCAGCACCAAACGTGCTAAAGCTTTCTTTCCTTTCGTCGCTTATATATAGGAGAGAGAGCGCATGCCAGAGAGATCATGGAGAGAAAGGGAGTATCCGGCTGCGCGAAAGTCCAGCCTGGAAAGAGAAGAAAGTGGGATATCCCCAAAAGAGCCCGCGAGCGCTCCTTTTTCTCGTCGCCTTTCGTGTCATTTTAAAGCGGCAAATCAGGCTTTAATGTCGAGCGGCGTGAATAATAAATCAAGATCCGGTCTTTAAGGTGTATCTGCTTTCCGGCGCTCGAGTGAAGTTGTGAGAGAAAATAGGGAAGAAACGGGGAAGCGATAGAAAATAAGGGGAAACGGAGCGGTGGAAGCCCTTTCCTGGAGCCTGAGAGGAGAAATTTCTCCAGGCCCGCGAGAGCCCGGGGCGAAACTGCTCTAGCCATCGAGGCGGAGGCGAGTTAGCGCCAAGCCAGGCAGCTCTCGTCCTACTCGGGCTTTTCGGTCCGGACGGCTAAAAAGTTTCGCGGCCAGGCAAGAAGGGAACGAGGTATCCCTGGGGTGAAATCAGGCGCCTGAACAAGACCAACTCGCTGTTTTTTTTTCTTTATCTAGCCTTGGCCGCGACAGAAACTAGGCGAGAAACACCGCCTAAAGAGCATTTTTTAAAACAGACTGGAGCTAGATTTGCATGGGCACTGAGAGCTACAAAAAGCACCCCCCCCCCCCCCCCCCCCCCCCGCAGCCCAAATCCCAAGCAGTCGCTCTCTAGCTGCTTTTAAGAAAAGGCTGCAAACCTAATCTAAGGCGCGTTTCAAAGAAAATGTACAGATCGCTAAATTCAAGAATGCGTGACGCCCTGCACATCGTCCTTAGTATATGCTATTGATTTTTTTTTAAACCTTCCTCTCGCTGCAGGGGCATTAAGCCTAATCGAGCCACACAAACTTCAAAGCATTCGTCACAGCGTGCAGACAGGCTCGATCAGGGCGTATCTCCCACGTGCCTTACAAATGACCATGCGAGTCCAAATCGCTTCAATGCAAGTCAGCCTCCGACCGATATCTGGCCCCCGTTTTCAGAAGGAAATTACTCAAATGGACGACGAAATCATTCATCAAGCTGGAGGCGCACTCTTAATGAAAGCTCTACTCGGACAGCACTTCTATTTATGCCGCATCGCTGAGAAGGAGACCGACATGGTCACTTACAAAACGAGAGAGAGAAAAAAAAAAGGAAGAAAACAGGCAAAGAAAGGCCTCCTGGCAAGACTATTGTTACTGATTAAACGAAGAGCACAACACGTGAAGCTACGCTGTAGTGTATGCATGTCTGTGAGTTTAACAGCGAACGCGGAGAAAGACAGGGAAGGGTGTAGCGAGGGAAGTCGAGAGGCTGCCACTGCTGCGCAGCGCGAGAAAGCCGTACGCGCGCCATGTGTAAATCAGCCAGTAATGGTGCGGAGACCCAGACGGCGCCGGCCCGACTGGGGCCCCCTCTGGGGAAGCATTAGCGAAAGAGAACGAAAGCAGAAAACGAAACTATGCGAGACCTATTCGCGAATTTCTGCCTACACATTACCACCGCTGCAAAGGGACTCGCGCGAGAAATGTGGAAGAAGCGAATAAGGGCGTGAAATATAGCACTCGGAGAAGACGCCCGGCTTATATAGGTCCTTGCGACACTAAACAAATCGGCCAAGCAGCAAAGTGGTTCCTGACCAGGGCGAGGACGCTTTCGAAAGTGGCTAATTCCATAAAGTGCCCGCTCGGGCGACAGAACAAAGGCGGCGCCTATTGTAGATGACCGCGTGCAACAAGGGACAGCTTCTCACGCTTTCTTTCTCTCTTTCGAATGAGAAAAGCTTCCTATAGTCATTCCCTTTTCGATTGTCTGGGAAAGCCGCGCTCGGCCGCCAACCGGAATACGCAAGACACGCTTTTTAGTTGTTAGTTGGCAAGCAGTATTAGGTCATTAAGTGCTTCTTTCGGGGGTGAACCACGCAGATGCAGCAATAGTAAAGTTGTTTTATAAGGAAAGGAAAGGACACAGTAGCTGTCTCTCTATCCGAAGAAACATGTAAGGTGGAAAGGGGGGGGGGGGGGGGGGGGTGAAGAGAGAAAGGCGCCATAGTAGAGGGCTTAGAAAATATTTCTGCCGACCTGAAGCTCTTTATTATGCGCTGAAATCTGGCAGCATATTTCCATTTTGCTGCCATCTAAATGCGACGCTGAGACCGGGATTTAACCCGGCATCTTCATGTTGAACTGCTGGGCGCTGTAATCATGGCAGTACCTAAGGCGGACCAGCCAAACTTCGACTTCAAGTAAGAACTGAAGATAGGGAGTGAAATGATAGCACAAAAAATAAAAAAAGTGGCCCAGTAGAGGCCCCGAAAATAGTTTCAGCCAGGTGGGATACTCTAACAACCAACAAAATCGCTTAGCTCACGTGCGCTTTGCGGCATTTCCCGGCCAGAAATCCTGCGACCTAGAAACGAAAGGAAACGTGCGCCTATGTCAGGAGCGTATACATGATTGCACTCCATCTACTTTTCTAGATAGCTTGAGGATATCAAAGAGAACGACGGGTAGCTCCCTCTTCCTTGTTATGAGTGGGCTTCTATAAAAGAGGTTATTAGTAGAAGTCAGTGGTGCATCTTTCTTCCCTTGTCTCGTCGCTGTTTCCATGCTGAAGATGTTCACCGAAGTGAGTGGCACAGCGATATATATGCATTCGGCGGCGGGACTGCGAGTCGGTGTGATCTGCCACGGCGCCGCGGATCTTCGTTGTGTCGCCGATTCGTCACGATTAGTAAGACGACCGGCGTCGGGCACCACTGAGGGATTTGATCACACGAGAACCAGCGTTCTGCAGTGACATCACGGGCTTCACGTCAAGCTACGCCCCGCTAGGGCTGCCGCCCAAACATCTCTGCCACCCTACACACCGCACATACTTCACTGTCAGCTCCAGAATGCAGATCATCGACGACCGCATGTAAGGAAGCAAACCTTTCTCAAGTGTGGCTAATTGAGCTAACGTTACTAAACATGCCGAACAACCTCCGTAGGATATATCGGTTTCCCGCAGGGTGCCCCTGCACTCCGCTACAATCGATTAAAATGTCTATTCACAAGCCGAAATACGCATTATAGAGGGTGACGGCTAGTTCATAGTTTTCTACCTTCTCCCTATTCAGGATGTTTCACATAAAAATTGTAAACATAAAAAGAACAAATGCGTTGCTTAGTAACAAAAAAAAAAAGAAAAAAAAGGTGATTCCTTCGCTACAGCATTGTTCCCAGCGGTGGCCCTCAGAAATCACCTTGGATGCGTTAATTCGTCTATGATGCACTAAATTGTATTGCTTTTTTTTTTATTTAAAGAGACGGAGGCAATAATCCAGCTCCCCCTTTAATTTCCTAGCAGTGGTCTTGTTAAAATTATCACGCCCATTCCCTACCCTACCCCCCCCCCCTACCCCCTACCCCCACCCAACCAGCCACCACCACGCCCTTGCTATTTGCAAAAAATGACCTTAGGTTATTTCCCAAAAAATTAACGGTTAAGTTGGCGATGTCTATAGCGATATGAAATACACGCCTATGCCCTCTGTAACTCCAAAACTTCACAAGCCATGACTTGGTACGTTTATATATCGTTAGTGCCGCAGAGTTCCACAAAAGTAGTAGACGACGTGTTATAATTTTAAACGGTTTATCAGCAACACAACGTCGCTGGTATCCAACGACGGCGTCAGAAACCTGCGCGGTATGCAAAAGCCTACAACAGAAAAAAAAAATCCTTCTAATATAAGAAGTCAAATTATTGGTTACGAGCGAAATATACGCTGATGTTCTAGCGATGGCTAAAAAACAAACAACTTTCACACAAAGGGGCGCAGCTAGGCTTGCGCGCAAGAGCAACAGAGCGCCCTAGCTTTGGAGCCATTAAATATTTTTAATCGTGTCGTAATGTTGTCCTATAAGCTCGTTTGTAGCCGCCTAACATTTGGCATTGATATGATCGGGGGTTCCATGCGCGGCTGCAGTGGCCGACGACTGGAACTAAGCCAGGCCAGAGAGCAGCAGCCCCGAGGGCACCGTGTCGGCGGCAAAATCGGCACCACGTGCAGCGGCCACATCGTCGCCACGTGCTGCGGCGGTGTCACCTCACCCGGACGCCAACCATTCCGGCAAGCCACCCATTCATGTTAATTACCCGCCTGGCGCTCATCGGCGTGACCACAAGGAAATTTTCCCTGCTGTTGGCGAATGCAAAAGCGTACAGCTTTTCGACGAACGGGAGTGCTCGAGACATTCCGAAAAATTAAGACCAGTGTGGGAATGACCTTGCCAGGGGCGGGCTACCAAGGAAGTTCGCCCTTGCCACATGAAGGTGTGCGAGGAGGCTCAAATATTATCGTCGGCAGTGGCCGGCACCTCGACGCTCGCAAATGTCTTCCTGACTGGACTGGCCGGCATGAATGAACTCTATTTTCCTAGCTGGGGGCCGCAAACCATATTTAAGAAATGCAGAAGTGGAGTTGTATCCACGATCAGTGAACTCTGTTCTTTTCTTGGCCTGTGCATACTTCAGCATATAAAAAGTGTATATAAACGTCTTTTCTTCGTCACTCTCTCTGCTGCTCCCCGCCCGATGTCTCGTCCTCCTGGTCGCGCTACCAAGAATGCTTGCATCCCGACACCGATCAAATATCCGTATCCTCTTTCCAGCTCTTGTGCATCGACGCCCTCCGTTCACCTTGGCCTTCAACAATGGGTCCTTGAATCCCTTTGCCCGACCAAGCCAGTCACTCTTATTCGTCCCGCGCACGCAAGGTGACGACGAGGAGCGTAACCCTATTCGACCACAACATGAGGACCTTGAATCACGACGACGCCACAATAAGACCCAAACTATGACGGCATCTCCGACTATGCCATTGGTCGCATCCATGGACCTGGTATTTCGGCTCTTGACAATCCCTGCTGATGAAACTAAAGAGAAGGAAGTTTTAAGACGAAAGCCTTTAATGGCTCATGCTGTCGTGGACAAAAAGTGTCTCGCTTTTGCGGCGGCTTTGATTGGCCGAGGTGAGATTACGTCATAGAAGTCTCGACAAATCACAGAGCACCCCCACAGTATGCGCGAATGCGTGCCTTATATGGCCATATGTCAATCAATGACCAATTACTAATTAAAGACGAATTGATCGATTAACAAATAATTAATTACTAATTTATTACCAATAAGTGATTCGTTGATTGCCTAAATTATTACTTATTTGATCAATTATCTACCTAATGACTATTTATTGATGACTATTTATGTTAGTTAGTGTCAGTTGCAAGGCAGAATGCGGCACTCGGGCTTTTGCCTTTCACTACTTTAGTCGCTAAAGCCCCTCGTAATTTTTGTTGTTGTGCTACATTAAAAAATGACTGAATCAGTATAACGACAAGTTTTTGATTGAACCCTTAATGGTAGCAGGACGCTGTGCCAAAACAGAGCTAGCAATTATAGCGCCTTCGTCCAGCATTGGGAACAATCTGCGCAACCTGAGTTTACTTGGCCTTTGTGAGGCACCAGGAACGGTCTACAAAACCAGTGCTTACTGCGCATTTGTCAGGCATCGGGTACGATCGAGATCTACACGACGTGAGTTTACTTTACCTGAGTGTCGGGCGTGTGGGCGGATCTACGCAGCAAGAAATTAAAGCGCCTTTGTCAAAAATCAGGAAACGTCTACACAATCAGCGTTCGCCCTACCTTTGTCAGGTATCAGGTGCGATCTGCATTTATCAACGCGTTTCGAGGCACTTGATCATCCTTCACTGAACCACGAGAGGAATAACTCACAAGTGTAGGCTTCACTGCAGCGTTTAGGAGCTGTGAAGTGGTTAACAACTGTCATCAGACCAAGTTTCCTTGGAAGCCAACCGCTGAACTTCCGAAGATAAAAATGTCCCACGCGCATACCATTAGGAAACTACGAAAGCGTTTATTTGCGGCTCACAAGCAAATGACCTTGCATCTGATGAATAGAGGTGCAAAGCTTTACTCCTATCTCCTTGCGGGACAGCGGGTCCAAGTGGGAGTTCAAGTACTGGCATACGAACATTGACCGATGAGGAGCATTCGCGCTAAGACGCTCATCCGGCGATTGCTAGCCCCATCGAGTCTCACATATAAATTAGGCTCGGAGCAGGAAAGCGGAAAATAAAAGAGCTTTAAACCGAACACAACTTTCTAATGACGCAAAAGGCTGCGCTCTATCAGTAATGGAAATACAAAAATGAAAGAGGAAAGCTGGTGCAGTTCACGCGTCGTGAAAGTGATTAACGATCGAGACCAGAGTGATTTATAGAAAGCCCCTAGACCGCTGTTCGATCGCTCCCCTTGTAATCGAATGCTGGTGCTGCTGCTAATATATGCGTTTCGTTTCTCTCCCTCTCTCCTCTCTGCCTCTCTTTTTTCAAAGTTCGCTGTTCATTATTTACAGAAAGCGCTGAAAAAAACCAGAATACTGCTAACATACTTCGAGTATTTCCGAACTCTTCCCTGCTGCCTACTGTGAGTACATTCACGAAGTGATAGCGGGCAAAATGTCCTGAAGGCATGTTCGTCAATACAATGGACGAGTTCATTATATTAGGCGAACACTAGATGATAGAAAATGCATCGAGAATCGTTACAATCTCATATATATATATATATATATATATATATATATATATATATATATATATGGGGGTGCTCGTTATAATACATGAATGAAAGAAGCCAACAGTCGGCGAGGCCAAGGAAAGCATTGGGGATTGTACTTTGTCTTTTTTTTTTTTAATTTTTACTTCGATAATCACATAAATTAGTAATGTAATCTGTTCAGGGGAAAGATAATTAAACACAAAGTAGAAGAAAAAACAACGTGCCGATGGTGGGATCCGAACCCACGACCTCCGAATATCGCGTCCGGTGCTCTTCCAACTGAGCTACATCGGCCGCTGTCCCCCCTGCTACTTTTTTGGGTATTAATGTTGTCTGTGTACGAACCTTGAGAGTGTTCACCAGCGCCACCCTCAACTAAAGCGGCGGACGTGGAACGTCCTGTGTTACCGCCAGCGTCACGTAGAACGTGATCAATAGCGAGGGGGAAAGCTGTGCTAGAACCCTCTTACGCTACCTATGGCTTCAAGACTGCCAGAACCGAGACCCCCGTAAGCTACAATCAGATAAATGAAGGGGAAATGGGGGTGCTCGTTATAATACATGAATGAAAGAAGCCAACAGTCGGCGAGGCCAAGGAAAGCATTGGGGATTGTACTTTGTCTTTTTTTTTTTTTTAATTTTTACTTCGATAATCACATAAATTGGTAATGTAATCTGTTCAGGGGAAAGATAATTAAACACAAAGTAGAAGAAAAAACAACGTGCCGATGGTGGGATCCGAACCCACGACCTCCGAATATCGCGTCCGGTGCTCTTCCAACTGAGCTACATCGGCCGCTGTCCCCCCTGCTACTTTTTTGGGTATTAATGTTGTCTGTGTACGAACCTTGAGAGTGTTCACCAGCGCCACCCTCAACTAAAGCGGCGGACGTGGAACGTCCTGTGTTACCGCCAGCGTCACGTAGAACGTGATCAATAGCGAGGGGGAAAGCTGTGCTAGAACCCTCTTACGCTACCTATGGCTTCAAGACTGCCAGAACCGAGACCCCCGTAAGCTACAATCAGATAAATGAAGGGGAAATGGGGGTGCTCGTTATAATACATGAATGAAAGAAGCCAACAGTCGGCGAGGCCAAGGAAAGCATTGGGGATTGTACTTTGTCTTTTTTTTTTTTATTTTTACTTCGATAATCACATAAATTAGTAATGTAATCTGTTCAGGGGAAAGATAATTAAACACAAAGTAGAAGAAAAAACAACGTGCCGATGGTGGGATCCGAACCCACGACCTCCGAATATCGCGTCCGGTGCTCTTCCAACTGAGCTACATCGGCCGCTGTCCCCCCTGCTACTTTTTTGGGTATTAATGTTGTCTGTGTACGAACCTTGAGAGTGTTCACCAGCGCCACCCTCAACTAAAGCGGCGGACGTGGAACGTCCTGTGTTACCGCCAGCGTCACGTAGAACGTGATCAATAGCGAGGGGGAAAGCTGTGCTAGAACCCTCTTACGCTACCTATGGCTTCAAGACTGCCAGAACCGAGACCCCCGTAAGCTACAATCAGATAAATGAAGGGGAAATGGGGGTGCTCGTTATAATACATGAATGAAAGAAGCCAACAGTCGGCGAGGCCAAGGAAAGCATTGGGGATTGTACTTTGTCTTTTTTTTTTTTTTAATTTTTACTTCGATAATCACATAAATTGGTAATGTAATCTGTTCAGGGGAAAGATAATTAAACACAAAGTAGAAGAAAAAACAACGTGCCGATGGTGGGATCCGAACCCACGACCTCCGAATATCGCGTCCGGTGCTCTTCCAACTGAGCTACATCGGCCGCTGTCCCCCCTGCTACTTTTTTGGGTATTAATGTTGTCTGTGTACGAACCTTGAGAGTGTTCACCAGCGCCACCCTCAACTAAAGCGGCGGACGTGGAACGTCCTGTGTTACCGCCAGCGTCACGTAGAACGTGATCAATAGCGAGGGGGAAAGCTGTGCTAGAACCCTCTTACGCTACCTATGGCTTCAAGACTGCCAGAACCGAGACCCCCGTAAGCTACAATCAGATAAATGAAGGGGAAATGGGGGTGCTCGTTATAATACATGAATGAAAGAAGCCAACAGTCGGCGAGGCCAAGGAAAGCATTGGGGATTGTACTTTGTCTTTTTTTTTTTAATTTTTACTTCGATAATCACATAAATTAGTAATGTAATCTGTTCAGGGGAAAGATAATTAAACACAAAGTAGAAGAAAAAACAACGTGCCGATGGTGGGATCCGAACCCACGACCTCCGAATATCGCGTCCGGTGCTCTTCCAACTGAGCTACATCGGCCGCTGTCCCCCCTGCTACTTTTTTGGGTATTAATGTTGTCTGTGTACGAACCTTGAGAGTGTTCACCAGCGCCACCCTCAACTAAAGCGGCGGACGTGGAACGTCCTGTGTTACCGCCAGCGTCACGTAGAACGTGATCAATAGCGAGGGGGAAAGCTGTGCTAGAACCCTCTTACGCTACCTATGGCTTCAAGACTGCCAGAACCGAGACCCCCGTAAGCTACAATCAGATAAATGAAGGGGAAATGGGGGTGCTCGTTATAATACATGAATGAAAGAAGCCAACAGTCGGCGAGGCCAATGAAAGCATTGGGGATTGTACTTTGTCTTTTTTTTTTTTAATTTTTACTTCGATAATCACATAAATTAGTAATGTAATCTGTTCAGGGGAAAGATAATTAAACACAAAGTAGAAGAAAAAACAACGTGCCGATGGTGGGATCCGAACCCACGACCTCCGAATATCGCGTCCGGTGCTCTTCCAACTGAGCTACATCGGCCGCTGTCCCCCCTGCTACTTTTTTGGGTATTAATGTTGTCTGTGTACGAACCTTGAGAGTGTTCACCAGCGCCACCCTCAACTAAAGCGGCGGACGTGGAACGTCCTGTGTTACCGCCAGCGTCACGTAGAACGTGATCAATAGCGAGGGGGAAAGCTGTGCTAGAACCCTCTTACGCTACCTATGGCTTCAAGACTGCCAGAACCGAGACCCCCGTAAGCTACAATCAGATAAATGAAGGGGAAATGGGGGTGCTCGTTATAATACATGAATGAAAGAAGCCAACAGTCGGCGAGGCCAAGGAAAGCATTGGGGATTGTACTTTGTCTTTTTTTTTTTAATTTTTACTTCGATAATCACATAAATTAGTAATGTAATCTGTTCAGGGGAAAGATAAATAAACACAAAGTAGAAGAAAAAACAACGTGCCGATGGTGGGATCCGAACCCACGACCTCCGAATATCGCGTCCGGTGCTCTTCCAACTGAGCTACATCGGCCGCTGTCCCCCCTGCTACTTTTTTGGGTATTAATGTTGTCTGTGTACGAACCTTGAGAGTGTTCACCAGCGCCACCCTCAACTAAAGCGGCGGACGTGGAACGTCCTGTGTTACCGCCAGCGTCACGTAGAACGTGATCAATAGCGAGGGGGAAAGCTGTGCTAGAACCCTCTTACGCTACCTATGGCTTCAAGACTGCCAGAACCGAGACCCCCGTAAGCTACAATCAGATAAATGAAGGGGAAATGGGGGTGCTCGTTATAATACATGAATGAAAGAAGCCAACAGTCGGCGAGGCCAAGGAAAGCATTGGGGATTGTACTTTGTCTTTTTTTTTTTTAATTTTTACTTCGATAATCACATAAATTAGTAATGTAATCTGTTCAGGGGAAAGATAATTAAACACAAAGTAGAAGAAAAAACAACGTGCCGATGGTGGGATCCGAACCCACGACCTCCGAATATCGCGTCCGGTGCTCTTCCAACTGAGCTCTTCCGAGAGCACCGGACGCGATATTCGGAGGTCGTGGGTTCGGATCCCACCATCGGCACGTTGTTTTTTCTTCTACTTTGTGTTTAATTATCTTTCCCCTGAACAGATTACATTACTAATTTATGTGATTATCGAAGTAAAAAATTAAAAAAAAAAAAAAAAGACAAAGTACAATCCCCAATGCTTTCCTTGGCCTCGCCGACTGTTGGCTTCTTTCATTCATGTATTATAACGAGCACCCCCATTTCCCCTTCATTTATCTGATTGTAGCTTACGGGGGTCTCGGTTCTGGCAGTCTTGAAGCCATAGGTAGCGTAAGAGGGTTCTAGCACAGCTTTCCCCCTCGCTATTGATCACGTTCTACGTGACGCTGGCGGTAACACAGGACGTTCCACGTCCGCCGCTTTAGTTGAGGGTGGCGCTGGTGAACACTCTCAAGGTTCGTACACAGACAACATTAATACCCAAAAAAGTAGCAGGGGGGACAGCGGCCGATGTAGCTCAGTTGGAAGAGCACCGGACGCGATATTCGGAGGTCGTGGGTTCGGATCCCACCATCGGCACGTTGTTTTTTCTTCTACTTTGTGTTTAATTATCTTTCCCCTGAACAGATTACATTACTAATTTATGTGATTATCGAAGTAAAAATTAAAAAAAAAAAGACAAAGTACAATCCCCAATGCTTTCCTTGGCCTCGCCGACTGTTGGCTTCTTTCATTCATGTATTATAACGAGCACCCCCATTTCCCCTTCATTTATCTGATTGTAGCTTACGGGGGTCTCGGTTCTGGCAGTCTTGAAGCCATAGGTAGCGTAAAAGGGTTCTAGCACAGCTTTCCCCCTCGCTATTGATCACGTTCTACGTGACGCTGGCGGTAACACAGGACGTTCCACGTCCGCCGCTTTAGTTGAGGGTGGCGCTGGTGAACACTCTCAAGGTTCGTACACAGACAACATTAATACCCAAAAAAGTAGCAGGGGGGACAGCGGCCGATGTAGCTCAGTTGGAAGAGCACCGGACGCGATATTCGGGGGTCGTGGGTTCGGATCCCATCATCGGCACGTTGTTTTTTCTTCTACTTTGTGTTTAATTATCTTTCCCCTGAACAGATTACATTACTAATTTATGTGATTATCGAAGTAAAAATTAAAAAAAAAAAAAGACAAAGTACAATCCCCAATGCTTTCCTTGGCCTCGCCGACTGTTGGCTTCTTTCATTCATGTATTATAACGAGCACCCCCATTTCCCCTTCATTTATCTGATTGTAGCTTACGGGGGTCTCGGTTCTGGCAGTCTTGAAGCCATAGGTAGCGTAAGAGGGTTCTAGCACAGCTTTCCCCCTCGCTATTGATCACGTTCTACGTGACGCTGGCGGTAACACAGGACGTTCCACGTCCGCCGCTTTAGTTGAGGGTGGCGCTGGTGAACACTCTCAAGGTTCGTACACAGACAACATTAATACCCAAAAAAGTAGCAGGGGGGACAGCGGCCGATGTAGCTCAGTTGGAAGAGCACCGGACGCGATATTCGGAGGTCGTGTGTTCGGATCCCACCATCGGCACGTTGTTTTTTCTTCTACTTTGTGTTTAATTATCTTTCCCCTGAACAGATTACATTACTAATTTATGTGATTATCGAAGTAAAAATTAAAAAAAAAAAAAAGACAAAGTACAATCCCCAATGCTTTCCTTGGCCTCGCCGACTGTTGGCTTCTTTCATTCATATATATATATATATATATATATATATATATATATATATATATATATATATATATATATATATATATATATATATATATATATATATGTTTACACACCGGTAAAGTGCTAGTTAATGACATTCCATCTGCAGTTAAGAACCACAAATTGTCATGGCAGATAATCAAAGGCGAATCGAAGATAACCAGGGGTCTCTGAAGGTAACGAGCGGAATTCAAGAGAAGGCAAGATAGCAGTCGGCGTTAGAGGATTAGATGGGTAGATGAGATTAGGAAGTTTGCTAAGCTAAGATTGTCGCAGATCGCATATAATAAGCGGGTAGATTGAATGAATACCAGGGGAGGCCTTGGTTACTCTTCGAGAGTAGTAGGTACGACGATGATGATGAGTTATAATTTTGTTAAATAGAAAGCGTTTCTTTTCTCTTAGTTTCGAACGGTGGCGGTGTGTGTCATGAAGGGGTGTACGTTAAACGTGTTACATAATCTAATTCAAATGAAAAGCATCGCACCTAATGAATGAAATAACCGCGGCAAAGAAGCGTTCGGAAGTACGAAGAAATAGTTTATAATCATGTCTCCGCTCAGAGCTTCTTGCCATGCCAACGCTTTTTCTCTGCTTTGTGCCGAGTATTTCAGTATTTGATACATTTAAATGTGGCGCCAAGCCATTGGCTGATACCATTTTAGCAATTACTTTTAATTTTCTTGCCCCTAATTAATTACCTAATTAACTTGTTGGCCCAATTTGTTTTTGGACACAATATTACGTTAGCCTCGATCTATCGATTGATACCACTCATTAACCTCTACCACTTCTCAATTACAACTGCTGCGGACACGATTTTGCGGACGTGGTATGTGCGGACGCGGTCTGCGGACAGAAATCTGCGAACATTAAAAAGGATTCAAACTAGTGTTGCACATAGTGTGGCTATTCTGAAACGCACTGCGTTATTGCCTGGTAGAAAGCTGAAAGGCTCGTGGCGATTACAAACCGATAGGAAGGCACCGCCCTTTCTACGAAGTCCTACATACAACAGCTCTCACGTAATAGTTTCAGGGAGCTAACTGTTACGGCTTAAATGAACGCTTTATGCGGTTTTTTTTTTTTTCACGAAGGTACGACGAAGGTAAGCGACGTGGGTACCAGAAGTCGTGAGGTGTTCAGAAGAACACACTGACTATCTGCACAAGTGTTACCAACTGGCATCAAGGACTCAACCTTGAGGCAAGCTTGTCCTGCTTTACTATCAACACTAAGCCAGTCACGTTTTAGTTGAGCTCGTGTTTTATGACTCATGACGGAATATCACCATCGCCTCTCCCTGAATTCTTTGGAGTAGGGTATTGCTGGTGATATATAGGTAAGTTTTTCGAGTCAAGTCCATGGCCTTCACCATATCCAGTGGAACCTGCTTTACAGCAGTGTGCTCACGATGCCCGCGAGCTGACGTAGTGACAAATTTTATGACGAAAGATGTGACGCAACTTCATCAGAAAACTATCGCTTCTTCATTTTCTCAAGTATTGGCCCATTTAGTACAATTTAGCATAGCGTTGCGCTCCTCCGAGAACTTGACAAATGTCACTCAGTAAAACTGAATTGAAGATGCTTAGGCGTCATTTACAAGGAACCAATGTAGATTTTGAAAGTTACTTGGAAAATATTCCATTCGTGTTCGACTGTATGGTTTTCAATCTCTGTCTGAAACTGAATTTGAAGGTCGCAAAGATAAATAAGCATTTAAATCGGAAGCATGCTTACAGTCTATTGGTATTCGAATCAATATTGGCAGAATATTATTCGCCTCCACTTCCCCACCCCCCTCCCCTTCGCCTCCTCATAAAGATACATATCCTTCATACCCTTCACTCGAGCATTTTAGTTCCGTGCAAACAGTCTAACCTTTGAACACTGATCAACTTCTTTGTACTCATATTTACGACCCCTGTGATCACTGACTGAGCCCAGAGTGACCTCGCTGCAATAGCAGATGCATATCCTGGAGTGATCATTTTAGAAAAAATCACCTCTGATATTGAATGGCCTGTCCTCAACCAGACTCTCAGCGCAAGATACATAAATGCCCTTGCATCGGAGTAAGCAACCTTTGAACAAAATTCGCGTAAGATGTCCCTCTACTTCTTCTTTCACGATGCTGACTATCTAATCATTAGTGCAGACCATTAGCTCTACTACATACGTTATTCACACATGTTTCCACTTTACCAGCCCTAACTCGGTACGTGCAGTGTAAAATAATTTTTTTTCTTTCCGCGATCAATAAAAGCACACGTCACTGCTGTTCCATTCAGGCCTGGTTGTTGCGTGGCGCTATCTCAGCGCTAAAGCTGCTCCAGAGAGAGGAAGTCAACCGGCACCAAAGCCTCCCTCAGCATTCCCAAGACAGCGATCTCTTAGAGAAGTGCGTCACAAACGACACTTCCCTTTCGAGCGTGACACAGACACAGCGAGTAAGCAGCCTTTGTTTTGTTTTCTTTTGTTTTTTGTTTTGTTTTTGTTTTTTTGCCACAGTGACATGGCCGAAATTCTGGACTCGGGACCGGGCAGGCTGTCACTTGTTCCCTTGCCGGTATCGCAAGACAGCAATAAGAAGTTAAACTGTGAGCACAAGACTATTAAAAATGTGAGACCTCGTAAATAAATCCTAGAAAACCAAATGGTACTAGGGAGTGACAGTTGATTGGGCTTCCAAAAATCTTACCTGGTGTGATCCAGCGTTCATGTGTTGTCCAGGTGGAGCTCTTCTAATTTAAACGCGAAATAGTCAAATCACCTCCTCTGGCGTGCACTCTTTCATTGAAAAAACTATACTCTAGCAGCACGTAGGTACGTAACACCACTTTAGAAGTCGGCACAAGTTGCACTGGTCATGACTCTACTCACAGAGTTCAGTGGGAGTCCGCATGCAAACCATATAACCACCCCGTCACTACACTTAACAGGAAGCGACGCAGAACGTGAGGAGGGCAAGAACAAAAATTGCTAGCGGCTTAGCTATGATTAAACATGTGCGCAATAGATTTCGCGCGCTGCGCGCTCCTCTTTGTATATTCAGTCAGTATGTAACATCATTTATCACGTGATACCGAACTATATGCCCACGTCATAGTTTATCGCTTTGACCTTTTACCTTTGTTACCATGGGGTGCAACACCATATAGTTACACCACAAGTATTTTGTGATTTGACCTCTGGCTCACTTGAAAGTCATATTCCTGCGCATGGTCACCTTGGGTTTACATCGCGTAGTGAAGCTATCGCTTCATAAACCATACATGCCTGAGTGAGCTACGGGATTGAACCGCCGATTGGCTCGGAGGGGTGAGTGCACGTCAAGTCAAACTCACCACGTGACATGGCCTCGTTGTCACTCAGAAGGAGGTTTCAGATATGCTTTGTCACTCGTCATCGCTGAGATCGGGAGCAGTATATATCTGAATCCACAACCTCCTATAAGCGATAAAATAAAAAAATAAAAAAAAAGAATAGGACAACGAGAATGCTGAGCGGTAATAAAAAGAAACACAAGGAGCCGTTCCAATTTCGCCTTAAGAGAAGACTCGAAACGTTTTAACACCGCCATTTCACTGCGCGAAAAATTATATATTATTTTATTTAAGTTGTTGTCTAGGAAGCGAAGGCGCTAGAATCTTACTTCTCAGTGCGCACCTACACTTGCAAGAGGTGCACATATGCCATCAGTTCGAATCCCTATCGATGCTAAAGGGCGAGCGAAGAGACTACCCTGAGCGCTGCCCAAAGCGTGGCGGCGTCACAACTGATACGATATCCCGTGCGTACTTTCTCAGTCAAACGTCTTTCTTAACTTTGGTTACGGTGAGGCTTTTCGGTGGCCGAACGGGCTGTAAACCCTTCGCGTCAAAACCTGTCGCAGCAACATTTCCCCTAATGCTGGCGCATTTATCTCTTGCCTCCTCATATATATATATATATATATATATATATATATATATATATATATATATATATATTTCTTTTTTTTCCCCCAAATTGGTGACCCACCACTCGCACAAATTGGCTGGTCACTGAACACGAGTGGTGCGTCTATGCAATTATTTTACTCGAAGACTGATTCGGAAAACTCATGTGCAAAAAGAAAAAAAAATAAGAAAAGAAAGACTGTGACAGGACACCGGTCGCGCGGGAACTGCTATTCTAATAAGCTTCATCTGTGTAAAAAGTTGCATATAATTGCATAAACCTCCCTCTCTCTCTGAAATAATTTCTGCTTGACCCTCCCATCTCTAATTTTCGTGCCACATAACCCTTCATTTCTGCCGGCCATGGGTCAGATACTCAACGAAGCGAATGCAGCAATCTCTGCGACTAGCGTCATATTTCTTTTTTTTTTTCGTTTTTTAAATTACTAAACGCTCTCCTCGCTTCTCTCCTCAAAACGCTCTGCACACAACTATAGTCGAATACAACTTATGTCGGAAGTTACCAACACACACAATCCCTCCGCGACAGAATGTAGTCCGTTGCTAGAGCTTTTCTGATTACTCATCATCATCATCATCAGCCTGACTATACCCACTGCAGGGCGAAGGCCTCTCCCGTATTTCTCCACTTAACCCGGTTCTGTGCTAGCTGCATCCACTTGACCCCTGCGAACTTCTTAATCTCATCCGCCCACCTAACTTTCTGCCGCCCCCTGCTACGCTTTCCTTCCCTTGGAATCCAGTTTGTTACCCTAAGTGACCATCGGTTAACCTCTATTCGCACTACATGTCCTGCCCATGCCCATTTCTTCTTCTTAATTACCACTAGAATGTCAGTAACTTGAGTTATTTCTCTGACCCACTCTGCACGCTTGCTATCTCTTAAATAACAAGCTAACTGTCAGAGCAAATTAAAAGCGCTAGAATTTCGACGCTTCTGACTTGCTTGGTATAGTAAAATTAAAAAAAAAAGAAATGAGCTAAATCTGTTCGCTATTCAGCAACTGTTTTTTTTTTTTTTCTTCTTTTTTTAGTTCCTACTACTATAGGCCACACCACACACTGCACGAGGCAACAAGGAAAGTTCGAGGCACCATGCAGGGCAGCGAAAATGGTGCGCGCGTGCTGGGGCCGGCTCTCCGCGCGGAAGTCACGGGATGCGCCAAACGCTGTGCGGCACATTCTCGGCATTGACCCTTGCACGCCTCGTGCGGGTCAGAGGTCAGCCTTTGAACTGCACCGCGCCGCCCCGCCGCAGAACAAGAGAGGTGAAGCGGAGCAGTGCCGAGCCCTTCGGGCCAGGTGTGCCCTGGACCTGGGACGTAATATCCCGAAACAGCAGAAGCCGCGCCTACGGAGTTGTCACTCAGGTAAATTTCTGCATCAGGCAGTGCTGGTATAATCTACTAAACGTACTTAGCTAAGCGGCGCCCTCGTCTACTGCTTGCCAGCCTGCTATGTTGCTATTTCCAGGCAAAGCATTACAGCAAGACCAGAGTGTGAAGGGGAAAAAAATGACCTCTTGGTTACGACAGTTTAACAAGAAATTCAGCGCCACCTCCTGCTCGACTGGGATCCAATGAAGTTGGTTGCGTAGTAATGTTTCTGGCGGTGTAGATGGATACGAAATGCTGATACTGTGAGCTCGGAAGCGCATATTATTACACACGGAGTAACTGTAACCAAGCTAGTTTCGGCTGAATTTCTTGCAAAATTTCTTTGTGCGTCCTTTGGCTTTTTATTGCCTTCGACGCCTCTTTGTATCGCCTTAGGCACATGTGCTGAGGGATTTAGATTATAATTCCGGCCTGCATCAGATTCGGAACAACGCACCGAGTGGCATCGTTAATGCTGCATCGTCGCTTTTGGTTTTGGCTCCAGCTCAGGCACTGGCTGTGACAGCGGCACGGACTGTGGGACATAGAATTTGTCTATCTTATGCCTAGAGAAACAAAGTGGCGCAGCGACAGTTCACCGCCAAGGGGAGTAGGATGAATGCTGGGAGAGAGTGCTTTCGTATTTGGCTTGAACATTTTTGTATACAAAGTGTGGATTTAGCCGTAATAATGCGAGTAGTATCGACTCAGACGTTCAAGCAATGCTGCAAAATTTTTCATACCAGCCTAACAATGATCCTCCAATTTAGTTTGTTTTTTTTTTTTTTTTTTTTGCTGATAAAGAAAAAATACGCGCTGTAAAAATAACTTAATTTGGGACAGATTACAGCGTAATGAATTATCCTGCTGCCGATTATGAGGTACAGTTATTTTCGGTCCAATAATATCCAAGCCTAATGTGAAACCTTATCTTCGCCCCAGCTTTACCGTTGTTGATGAAGCGCTCTTTGAAAAACTCGGATAGAAGGTTGCGCCATTTATTTTTCTAAAATTTCGACAAACTAGGCTGACGTCCACGGGCCTTTAATTTTTCACTGCATGAAGTGCGGGCTTTTAACTAGACTTCCCAGGCATCAACCACGACGTTACGCTCCAGGCAGCACATATCATGGGCCCTATATTGGTAGCGAGTCGATAATATCCGGTTTTATATAAGACCAATGCATTACCGACATACTGCCAATATTGGCCAATGGTTTGTTCTGTCTATAAGGCTTGTGCTTTCTCGGGCTTATTATTATCAACCGTGCTTTATCAACAACGTTTCCACCGGAGCTGAAAGCAAACTTAAAACCAACCCAACGTGAAACCCTTAACCCATAACTTTCTCGTTCAGATAGCAAATTGCTTGTTACTGCGTGATAAGAAACTTGAAAAGACCCATCGAATATCTGCAGATAAGAAAAATCCGAGACGCGCTTACCACTTTTGCAAACGACGTCTACTAGAACAGTTCTTGACAAAAATTGAGGTTTTAGCATAGTTTTATGGCTAATATGATTATTCGTTGGCGTTGCTACGCCGTTGCCATGCGGCCTTTGCATATTCGCCGCCTGGTTGCGCAACATTTAAGTACCGCATTAACGTATGGACGCAACTATGGATATATCCTTGCGATTATTATTATCGCCCAGAGCGGCTCCCTGAATAAGAGCAGCGCGAACTCGCTTCATTTAAAAAAAAAGAAAAAGAAAAGAAAAAAAAAAAAAGAAAAGTCACTCCAGAGTACGACGTGTTCGCCGAAGCGTCATCACAACAGAGTCAACAAAACGTGCCTAATTTGGAACGGCTGACCTTAGTCGTGCATTTCTGGAAAGTAATACTACTAACTTGGAATGGGAGCAGTTAGGGATAAGGGTAGATGGAGAATACCTCAGTAATCTGCGATTTGCTGATGACATTGCCTTGCTAAGCAACTCGGGGGATGAACTGCAAATAATGATTGATGACCTAGATAGAAAAAGTAGAAAGGTAGGCTTGAAAATCAATATGCAGAAGACTAAGGTAATGTTCAACAGCCTCGGGAAGGAACAGCAGTTTACATTAGGTAGCGAAATACTGGAAGTAGTAGGCGAATATGTCTACTTAGGACAGGTAGTAACCGCAGATCCGGACCATGAAAAGGAAATAACAAGAAGAATAAGATTGGGATGGTGCGCATTTGGCAAGCACTCGCAGATTATGACTAGCAGCTTACCGGTATCGCTCAAGAGGAAAGTATACAACAGTTGCATCTTGCCTGTACTCACCTATGGGGCTGAAACGTGGAGGCTAACCAAGAGAGTTCTACTTAAGTTGAGGACAACCCAGAGGGCTATGGAACGAAAAATGGTAGGGGTAACATTAAGAGATAGAAAGCGTGCAGAGTGGGTCAGAGAAATAACTCAAGTTACCGACATTCTAGTGGAAATTAAGAAGAAGAAATGGACATGGGCAGGACATGTAGGGCGAAGAGAGGATAACCGATGGTCGCTGAGGGTAACAAACTGGATTCCAAGGGAAGGAAAGCGTAGCAGGGGGCGGCAGAAAGTTAGGTGGGCGGATGAGATTAAGAAGTTCGCAGGGGTCAAGTGGATGCAGCTAGCACAGAACCGGGTTAAGTGGAGAAATATGGGAGAGGCCTTCGCCCTGCAGTGGGTATAATCAGGCTGATGATGATGATGATGATGATGAATACTACTAAAATATGGCGAGTACCATGCGGATTTAACCATCACGATTACGTAGTTACGGCTTCCATCCGCGATCTTACCTCTTAATGGGGACAGGCTCAAACACTTGTGCAAGCCACAGGGATCCAGACCCATTCGGCGCAAACCTGAGCGAGCAGCGTATGTAGACAAACACTGACTTCCTTTTGGTGCCAGCTTTTTCGTCTTCTTCCGACCAGCCGCTTATGATTCGCCTGGCAACAGGAAAAACCCATTATCTAAAGCTCCCAAAACGACAACCACTGTGACAAGCAAGCAAAGCAGCTGCGCGCAGTATACGTCATCTTCGACATTTCTCCAGCACCACCGAGGTATAGAAGCGGTGTAGGCGTCGAAGGACTTAAAACACCTCCGCACGAATTTGCGGGTTGGGAAAACTGTGTCCCTCTAAAGTTGGCCGAGTCTCACGGATGATCCTTTTCCAAAGAAACGCCCACGGCTACAGGTCCCGCTCTTATCGTAACGACACGACAAACAAGTGTCGCTCCATTTATCGCTGCAGACCACAGAAACAAAAAAAAAAAAAAAAAAAAAGAAATGCCAGGAAACGATATCGAAGATCCTCAAAACCACATGCCTAGCCATTACTGTTCCGTTTTTAGTCTGCTCGGGTAAAACCTCTTCCTATAGGGAACAAACTTCTATCGAAGCTGGCTATTCCAGGTAGCAGTGTTGCTAACGGCTGTACCGAAAACTGTCTCCGTATGCTCCAGGCAGTGCAACGTGGGTAGCGTCTTGGGAACGTGCCATAAACTGCACCGCTTTCAGCCTAATCTACATATGGGCGGATAAGTATACCGCGGGTCGAGACTTTTTCACACGTGTACAATTACGTTGGGACTCGAGCTGCACATTGGCATGGATGACAAAAGAAAGCTCCTCACGCGCCTTGTACTGTCGTTGTCATAGGATATATCGTCTTTTCTAACGGTGTGTTTATAGGGTTAAACGGAGCTCAAACGAAGTTGCCGAGAAGAAAAATATACATGCGAGAAAAAAAAAAAAAAAAAACATCTGGAAGGGGTAGCCAAACTGCATCTCGCATGTACCATGTTCCTCGTAGGTCCAAGTGTGGCTTCCGGCTAAGATAAGCGGATATATCGCCAAGATGAGGGACTTAAGAGTGAATTTCAATCACGTTTTAAAATTGTCGAAGAGCTCCAGCCGAGGTTTTAGGTTCTAACCGGTCGTGTCCCGGTCGATGTGCTGAGTAGCAGCTCTTCAACCACGGAAAGTTTTGTCGATGATGTTGCAGCGTTCAGAGATTTGGTGCTCCCGGCGCCCCAAGAAGACGAAGACCTGGATGGTATCGTGCTATATGTGGAGAGACTGCTAAATTCTGCCGCCAAGTGAAAGAAGCATGCTACCCCCACGTCAAACGTCTCAGAAGCTTTTGATAGCTTTGGGGTCCACCTATTGGTTCCTGCCAGGCACTCTTCTCAACAACGAAGGCGGTGGAGTAAAAGCAGCGAGCCATCCTCCTAGTATAGTTTGGTTTGGCTTGTGGGGTTTAACGTCCCAAAGCGACTCAGGCTATGAGAGACGCCGTAGTGGAGGACTCCAGAAATTTCGACCACCTGGGGTTCTTTCACGTGCACTGATATCGCACAGCACACGGACGCAATAGTCTAACTGAACTAAGGTGTTTCTTTGAAGCGAACTCAAGAAGCTGATTTCTTCTATTCTTTTGCAGTCTTGGATGCTTTATCGTTTTGCTAACGCCCGGCATGAGGCATGCATTTGCGCCTTCATGCAACATGCCGGGGACTGATGCTTGCAACCGGCCTAACGTCCTATTCGCTTTCCCGGGGTCACAATCACATTGAAGCCGACCGTCTTCGTCCACTGCAGCTTGGCAGCGGCACAAGAGTATATAGTGCGCGAGTGTCCCATCGCGTAGTTGTTTCCTATATATGTCGAAGGATTCTGAACGCAGAAATAGAAAAAAAAAAAAGAATTACGTCAGTCATATCGTGTAGGAAGCAATTTGTTAAAAATAACGGGGCTCTGCAACTTGTCCCATCACAATTCGAATCTGCAGCAAATATTTCAAAATTGTATCGATCAAACACAGTTAATCACTTAGTTAAGGGCGCAACAAAAAATAACACAAGTTTCTCTACGCTAGTACTAACACCATACATTCTACTCGATTCGCGTCCGAAGTGCTTTCTATTTTTGAGACCTTAGCTAATGCATAGGGGGCTCTCGAAAAAAAAAATGAAACAAACCTACTGTTTAGCTACATTGCAACTCCAAGTCACGGTGTAGGCGATCTTCTGGCTTAGAACCACAGGCGGTATGTCAACTCCAAGTCGTTAGAACAACAGGCGGTATGAGCTAATACGAGGGGTGCTGCAAAGTCAGTGCCTGTAATGAGAATCAGATCTGTGGTTCATAGAAACACTCTTAAACGCAGCACCACTGTTGCGCCACCACCAGCCGGCGCACCACACTCTTTACCAGCAATAAGCTATGGATATAGGGTGGGAGGTGAAAGGTCTGCAAATGAACCTGCACGCGTGAGTACGAGTGAATTGGCGATCCAGGAAGCACCTCTCGCAGCTTCATTTTAAGCCCTCCCCCATGTCTCATCTTTAGTCGTTACATAGGGAAACAGTGTGCGATGGCTTTGTCAACTATACTCGGTGGTGACGACTGTTAAAGCTACCGCGATTACAAAACAGAGAGCTCGCTTTAACTTCACCAGAACGCCCAGAAATGCAATACAAAAAGAACGCTACTATTTTCTGGCGGCGTCTGGAACAAGACACAATGAGATTAATTAATTTTAAGCCTGATGATAAACAAATAATAAATAAAATGAACTCCTTAAAACTCCTCAATGCTAAAGAAGTATCACCAGATATCCGCGATTGGCCCTTGGCGTTGGTTGCTTGGCTGGCGTTGCTTGATTGGCGTTGCTTGGCGCGATGCGAATACAGCAAGTCTCTCTGGAGAGCTCAGTACGCTTCTGGACCCTCACCCGCTTGCCCGGTGCCTATTATTGCAGAATTATTGCGCATACACTACACTCTATCTCGCCACTTTCTGGAGACGATGAAAACCAAAGGAAAGAACTGGGCACGGCGAAACAACCTGTAATAAAACAGCACAACGGCAAAGCAGCACAGGGAAAATACACCGCCTGAAAAAAAAAAAAAAAAAATAGCCCAGCATACCGCAGCACGTACGGAGTAGCTTTGAGGGCACGTATGGCAGAGTAAGTGATTATGCAGTCTTGGCTTGTTATGCGCCTTAATGATGTAGATTTTTCTGCATTGCGCAAGCAAATGTGGGCAGCAGATAAATGAAACTGCTGGGACATCTAACTGTTTTTACTTTTTCGATGTTGCTTTCCCTGCCTAAGCCACCAAGCAGGTAAATTTTAATGAACTGATTTTCATTAAGACGGCTGCGCAATACATCGCTTAATTATCGTCCATATACCCAGAATCATTGTGAAGCCTTATGCTGGAGGGCTAACTGTAAAACTCAAAAGCACTATACGATACTGAAATTTGAGGTTTCTCCCCCCATCCCCCGTCCGAGAAGAAAAGAAACGAGCACATGACAAATATAAAATCAAACCTAACCTGACCTAACCACGCATAACCTAACAAAGCCTCTGCAGTATTGGTTATGCTTTAAACTTTGCGCTTACGAATGCAATATTTCATTTCTCCCACAGCGCTGCACAATACACTGCGCTATCGTCGGGCTGGTTTTTTTTACTGCGGTGTTCTATCGACGTGCCGTTTTTTTTTTTTGTTTTTTTTTTCCCCTCTGCTGTTTTGTAACTGCCCCATTTTTTATGTGTTCTGACGAGCGCTGCTTTGGCGTCAAGGCATGTGCTATTTTTTTAATAAGGGAGTAATTACTCATTGACATCCACCAAGCGCAGCCATATGGCTACAAAGGAAAGCTAACAGCTTTCTCAGAAACTTCGTAGCTAACACGACCTCAACACTTCTTACATGTCATGGCCGTTAGTTGACCGATGAAACTAAACAGTGCAAAGAAATTCAATTCTAAATTATTTGCAAGATCCAAGGTAAGAAATGTTGGCAAAATATGTGAGAAAGAAAAATATAAATGTTTTCCACAGAATTTAGCAAACATGAAGGGCAGTAAAAATAATGTTGTAAATAAGACAACAAAAAAGAAACTAGTGATAAGAAATATTCGTCCTGATCCGGGGATCGAACCTGGCACCACCGCCTTTCCGGGGCAGTCGCTCTACCAACTGAGCTAACCAGGACGGCTAGCACAACGGATGGTAGGGCGAGAGCGAATTGATCTGTAACTCCAAGTGGGAATGGTGTTGGTCAAATATTTAGGAAAATCCCTCTCGATCACAACGGTTGCCAATCAATACGTCAAATTTATTGTTGGCGAATAAAATGTCTGGAAGTATTTGCACAGCTACCGGTGCGCTAAAATCTTGGTGCCTTAAAGAATCGCGAGGCAAAATGACAGGCTTGTCCAGTCCTCTGAAGATGAAGGTGTCCTATATAACAAATACCTATTTCTTGTCGCAGATTATGTTCGGGTACACCAGCAGGTGCTTCAGGAGAGGGTTCCGGTCGGAAGAGACCTGAACATCCTCGCTTTCAAATGCTGCGGGCGCAGTTCTGAGTTCATTCAAGCTTACATCATAGGTGCTCACAAGCACGGACCTACTTTAAATATTTGGCCTAAGCACGAGTTAGAGACATTCTATGTGCGCATGCATTTCATGCTTTTCTTTATATCTTAAACCTTCTCGATAGAGTTCGTATGTAAGTCAATGAGCGCGCTCCAGATTAGCTTTTCCTTCACGCATTTTCGGTGTTTTTTCTTTTGTTTTTTCCCTATCAGCAACGCATGGCATCTACATCAGCTTGCTGCTCTATTTAGCACTTCGCGGGCAATATGTCGTGCTTTTCAGGCCACACCGAAAAGAATGGGCTGAGATCGCTGGAGTGTGACGTGAAGAATTCAATGCCACCGATCGCTCATAGCCTCGGCTCGTTTAGGAAAGTCGAAGCCATCTCGATATCTCTCGCATCTCGAACTGAGGAGATCGTTCCATTGTTTGTCCACGCGAGACGTTCGTCCTTCTGGAATCAGCACACTGTTCCGGAAGTACAACGAGAACAAAGAACAACGATCTCACGCACCTCCGTGCGAAGCTTCCGAGATTTCGCCCGTGTGTTAACGTTTTCGTCACGGTCCTTGGGCGCGTTCACTCTTTCCCATACCTCCGCACGCAAACACACATATCCCAACGCACGCACACCTGAGCGAACACACGACGACGCGCCGACATGGGCGACGGCTGACCCGAGGCTCTCCTAGGGATTAAGGTGGGCGCTCGGAAGCAATCTTTTGTTCCGGGAGGGATAAACGGATTACCAAACGTCCGCGGCTGTGTGTAGGCCTTCCCGTCGGTTTCCTGTTTTCTTTCCGCCTTTCCACTTTTGCTTCCTCTCTCGACAGCCTCTCCTTCCGTCGTCGAACCAAGCCCGACGAAGCGACGCACAAGACAAAAGGGTCCCAGCACAGAGGGGAGCCGCGGCTGCGCTGCTCGGGACGAGCGAATACCGGAGAAGAAAGTGCGCTCCGATGCTTCCGAATCGGGCCTGCCAGCTTTCCAGGGGAATCCTGGGCCGCACAGATAGCGCGAGGAGCGGCGGCAACGGCAGCAGCACTGGCAGACTCTTGAGAGAACAAGCTCTGCTCTCTCTCTCTCTTTCTACCCGTTCGGCGCAAGCAGACACTCAGGAAAGCAACGAATGTCCGATCAGGGAGCACAAAACACACACACACACACACACACGCACACACACGCACACACACACACACACACACACACACACACACACACACACACACACACACACACACACACACACACACACACACACACACACACACACACACACACACACACACACACACACACACACAACACAACACAACACACAGAGAGAGAGGGGCTTATCGTGGCTAGGTTTTGCGAAGCTCAGGTGGCGTCCGCCCAAGGCGTTGGAGTGAGACAATTCGTCGCTGGGACGTCTGCCAAGTGCAGAACAGCGGCACCGATGACCATCGCCAGGCAGCAGACTCGCAGGTACGCGGATTCAGGTGCCAAGAGTATTGTTCTTCCTTTCTTTCTGTCCCAGCAAAGTATATTTTCACGACGACGTACAAATCCCCGGATTCGAACGAGCGAAAGTACTGGATGACTGTTATTCGAGGTTAGACCGGTTGAGCGCGTAGCTCGCCTAGTATATACTCTCACGAGAATTTCCTTTTGGGTGAACCTATAGCTGGCTTGGGTCATCTTGACCTGCTGGCACACGGCCTTATTCTCTTATTTATATTTGTAGTTTTCCTTGCATTGAGATGCAGATGTGACGTACTTTGACTGTATATCCATTAGGCTGTATTGCTGTCAAAGTGGGGTCCCCGGGGCATTAACTTTCAAACTGCCAAATAGGAACTTTAATTGCGGGCCCCGCCATCATTTGTACGATGATGGCAAAAATAATTTGAATCGAACTAAAAGCACGCATCATATAAAAAGAACTAGCAGTCTTTACGGCTCTCTAAGAAGAAGAAGCGGCTCAGACCGGGCTACACCGCTGCATTCGCAATAAAATTAGCCCCGCCTGCGCGCTGCCTTCCTGTGCTGGAAGACAATGTGCAATGCTGCAAGACTCGGAGAGCTGCACACTAGCGTTCCTTGCAGGACGTCACTGGTGTTGTTGAGTGATCACAAGTCCGGAGACACTGGACTGCGTCATTAGCCATCCTGTAGCGTGAGCGGTTCCACGTTACACATACGAGGGGGTACCCAAAAGAAACCGAACTAATGTTTTGGTGGGCAGCGCTTTTGTAGTACCGTGTTTTGCCGCCAGGAGCGCATAGAGTGAAGCTCTGGGGTTTAGAGATAACAGTGGCCGGGTGAATAAGCCGGCGGTGGAAACTAGCAAAAAACGACTGGAAGATTGGTGGCTTAAAAGCAGAGAAGTGACATAATGTTAGTAATGTAGGAACAAAATTTAATAAATAGAATGATGGTTTAGTTAACCATTCTAAATCAATAATTAAGATATAGGGAGAAAAATGAGCATGATAGCTACTGCTACCACCTCGTTTCAAAGGGGACGCTCCTATATTCCATCCATCCCATCCATTCGAGAGTCAGTCAGCCGAGTGGCGTCGCTGAATGTCAGACGTACTAGTTTCGGCAGAGTTTATAGTGACAACTGCTTTCTGTGAGCGTCGTTTTTGCAATGGCTGGTTTTCGTGAACAGCGTGTGGCGGTGAAATGTGCTTTCTCCTCGGTAAAAATGGATCAGAACCTTTTGAAATGTTAAAAACGGCGTACAAGGGTGATTCTATGGGGAAAACTCAAATTGTTCGAGTGGTTCTCCCGTTTCAAAATTGATGAAACGTCGATTAATGAGCAACCTTCTCTGGTTGTCCTTCCACGGCCCGAACACATGAAAATGTTGAAAACATTTGTATAATCATCAATATTTCACCACAAATAGTATGATCCCTGTTCCTCAACCGTCATACTCACCGGACCTTGCCCTGTGTGACTTTTTTTATTACCCAGAATGAAAAACAAAAAAAAATACATAAAAGGAAAGCATTTTACTGATGTTACGGAGGCAAAAAAAAAAAAAAAAAACGACGCAGGCGCTGTCAAGCATCACAAAAGATTAATTTAAACAATTTTTTGAAAATGAAATGAAAGATTGGACAAGTGCATTAGTGTAAGTGGAGATTACTTTGAAGGAGAGTGAAGGTTTGGGCTCAAAATGTGAATAAATAGGTTCAAAAGGAAATAAGTTCGGTTTCTTTTGGGTACCCCCTCGTATGTAACTGCAACCTACATGTACAAGAACGCGATCTGATTTTCTATAGAGCGCTCTTTTAAGTAAAGACTTTCAGCCCAACGTTAGCCGCGTTAGATCCTCTCTCATGATGCGCATTTGCGGGGAACTATTCGCGCATGCGCAATTGGCCCTGAAGGGCAGCCTCTGCGCATGCAGCCTTAGCTATATATCGTCGAGTAAGCGGATCACGGCGGTGGAACGCGGATCACGTTAAACTTGACTCTCCCTAAATGTCTTGCTTCAGCACGCTTCTTGAAACTGCGCCACTACAGATTTAGTGTTCCCCGAGAACAATGGAATTGATGACGAAACCGAAGGTCAGCCAAGGTCGAGGCAATTTTGTGCTCTTGGGGCCAACAGCCTAATGACGTCGGTTGAAGAAGGGCGAAGGAGCGAGCGTGCTCAAAGGATGAAAAGTAAATAAGATAGGCGAATCGCCAGACGGCGTGGCGCCGGGAGCAAATGATGGAAGGAGACGCTGGGCGAGGAAGGAACGCGGCAGACCGGCTCATACGTCGAGCGCGAGGATTAATTCGAGCCGCGTGCCATCCGGCTACGCGCACATTGGCCACACGCGGCGAGAGGGCGTCTGATAAACGGCCACTCGAAACACCAAGCGGAACCACAGCGGACCTATCGTTCATACACATGGTATAACTTGCGACCACTGTTTCTGTTACTGAATGCTGTAGTCTAGAAGGGAACTGCGGGCTGAAAACCGCAAGTCGCAACAGCTCTGACAAAATATACAAACGATCTTAGGGATTACGGCAGTCCATTGAGTTAGCTGTCGAGCTTTATGAAGAGCTTATACGAAACCGACATAAGAACCGACGTAACGAGTCTTGTCACACGAATCATTGAAAGAAGCAATATGAACAAAATTAACTTTACGTGATTTGAGGTGATGTTCCGCTATCTATACGCCTCTGCAAGCGAGATAATTAGGTAAAGCTTCGTCGCTGGTTGCTGGTAACCACTGCTTGTGCACTATCATAACCCACTTAGAGGTATTAGCCAGTTAGGTAGGTTTATCAACTGCATGTATAGACACTGGCATGAAACCACGGATAACCGTCACGAAGAAAGTACGTTCTCGCGACTGCGATGATTGAGCAGAAGTTCCATCGCTGGCATCCACACGAGGACCAAGTGATGCCCTCTCACACTAAACAATCAACCCACAATAGCATTTAAACTTAATTATTACAATAAAACATCTTGCATTTTGTGTACCGGCTACCTTATTTAACTTAAGTTACATTGTTATAACGATTCCATCTACGAGTACAATTTTAATAGCTACCATTTGCATTGTTAGTTTTAGGTTATTAAATTGTCCGTGGTGATGAACACGCAGGGATATACTTTGACTATTTGATTGCCTCATTAAGCACCAAAATTATATGTAAATCCTTCCTACACAGCCTTACATTCCGGAGAATTTTCGAATAAATGAACTCCATATTCCTGGAGATCGCCACAGGTTGTCGTCTTGGTAAATCTCACATTACAATGAGAAACTGCTCACTTTTTATATTTGGTTTCAGTAGCCACGTGCGACAGATTTTTCATTGTGTTCGCCGCATGTCACTCACAACCAAAATATATTCAAAGCTTTTGCGAATACGCCCAGCTTATTCAGCGAGGAAGTATCCCCGCGAGCAAATAATACAGCAGTTCTGAAGAAAAAGCTTGCTGCTCTCGTGACTCGCACGGTTTCTGTTTCCTACCGCATAACATATATCAATTCATCGGATGAGGCAAAGACGGCGGCTACAGAAGCAAATTCGCGTCCAGTGCATGAATCGACCCTCCAGCGTCACTGGATCTTGGAGACATGAACAAAATGGTTCCCTTCTGGGGATCATTCTATGCGCACCCTCGTCCTCCGGCGATAATATAACCCTGAGAGCCGAAGTGCCGCGAACGAGTCCCCTCTGCGGGCTCCTTCGCGAAAAAGAGGAGCAACTTCGGAGGACAGCCAAGGAGAAGAATGCAAGAATCTATTCCGCTCATGGCAGAGAGGCACTTACTCTTCTCATATATGGGATCCATAACGATCTAGCGACGCCACCATATTTGAGCCAGCCCGTATATATTTCGCTTAGGTTCCGAGAAAGGTTGTTCGGCTTTAGTGGCATTCAGCGCAAGTACGCCATAAGTGCTGTTTATGACTAACACGCTATACGCTTCCTCGGCAATACCGTCCCCTTGCTCAAAGTGGGCCATTCCCCCCTGCCTCTATCTTTGTGTTTTAAGAGTTCGAGGAGTGCGGGGTTATGTGTTGTACCATGGTTGTACCGTCGTATACGGACGCGAAGAGATGATTCGGTAATACGGCGCGCGCTCCCAATGCCGACCAGGACGTATAATCCTGCTTCTTATTGCCCAGTATAGAGCAAGGAACTTCTTAAGTATGACTACGGCCTGTGAATCTAATTCGCCTCCCGTGTTTTTGTTGGCTGGGGAAAACAGCGAACACGCCAGACATCGAAGTTCTCATACATAATACGCCGACGTAACACGTAACCCGATGCTGTCGGAAAGTAATAATTAAGTTGGCAACTATAATTTTCCACTGTCCACAGCAGATAACGACACCGCGTTAGGCGACGTGTAACATTTAAACATCCACGGAAGGTTGCCTTGTAGACCGGCCGAGACTTCTCGGCTCGTTAGCGCTGGTCGCGCTGTATAGTTAACACGTTAGTGGGCCCCTCCACGACCACGAATCTAACACACCCCTTTACGTCACCGTCGTGTAACTAGACGGACAACACAAGAATACATCAACCAACAACTTCGCCTTGTTGGTCATTTGCATGTAATATCATCAGCCCCCCTCCCTTCTAAGACCACCGCATTCACCTAAAAGGACTTTCTCACAGCCTCTATTTCGCCACTGTGAAGTTTGCGGCCAGGGTCAGGACAGTGCACGAGCAAAAGGGAAGAGTTGAGGACTACCGCTGGTAGCGCATGGAGCGGAACGCCATTTGTGTACGCCGGAAGGTCTTTGCAGCTCATTTTGTCATCTGGCGAGCGTGTACACGCACAGAACACCGAAAAAGAAAAAACGCAAGTATGCAGCAACGGAAAACTAGCGTAGTAAAAGGGTCATAAAGAAAATAATAAGGGGAGGAGGAAAGGGAACGAATAAAAGCGACAGAAAGCGGAAGGTGTGCCGGAACTGCCACTTTTCTCCGTCGGAGCCACTCGTAATCACGCTGCGTCGTTCCGTGTAACGTTACGGAGCATTTGGCGCCCCTAGGCACCATTACCACCCGACACAACCACGACGCCGTCCTCACGCGGCCAACACGATGTCTTCATCCGACACCGGCAGAGCACGCGTTGAGGTGTCGCTTCCTGTGCGCCTCGCAACAAACGACGGAGCAGCCAATTAAAGAAAACCGGGAGACCGGAGCCGCGCTTGCAAATCGCGCACGTTAATCGTCCGTTCGGCTCGTAAATCATTCCATTCTGGCACCTGGCGAGCCCTGGATCGTTCTGCCCCCTGATTGTTTGTGGCACCTTTCCGCGTCCTCACTCCCGTGCTCGTTGAGGGTCTATAACGCGGCACTCAGCGCGGCTTGATGGAGCCTGGTTGAGGGCATGGCTTCCCAGAATGCGAGAACACAGGTGGGCTGAGACGCTTCGACTTGGGCCGACAACTTGGGGAGCATAGCGCGACCACTGGCATAGCAGAAATTTGCAGCAAGCCACTGCAGCATATACCGAAACTCGAATGAGGTTTCGAAAGAAGTACCATCAGAACAAAAAGGGCAGACTTTGAAGAAACTTGGTAAGGGCGGTACACATGTTGTATACTCATGGCAGGCGAGAGGCATGCCTTCAGGGCAACCTCGGAACCAGAGCTGATATCTGTTTCGTTACGCACGCAGTTCATATATGTGCTGAGAACTGGCGCACAGCAGCCAGACCATATTTTAACCATTTACTCAACTGTAACTAAGCGTGCATAGTTCTAATGATAGCCCCTGGTGCTTCTGGTACCGAAGCAAACGGGCACAGCGAAGCAGTGTAGCCGACTATAATGGGGTTGCATTTTGGAGCCAGGTGGTCAGCACTCTCATCAAGGACATCAAATTTTAATCTTCTCCCTACCCTGGCTCATTCATCTTGCCTCACATCCGTTCTAAATTAAAGCCATCTTATCTTTGGTGGCCTTAGTTTCGGAAGCCATGCCGGCAAAGAAAATTGAATTTTTTTATACATGTGCAGATAGCGGCAATAGGGAACACTGCACAAGACCTGCGTTCAATTATTGGCTACTTCACAGGCATGAGCAGACATCTCCTTATATATCCTCAAATGTAATCTGTCTATGGCCAAATTATACCAACAACGCATTTTCAACTTCAAATGCAGGAACAAAATTTGCTCGTGTGCGCGGACAATTCTCAAACTTTTTCTTTAACTATACATACGCGTGAAATCTTATATACAGACACGTAAAACCTCGCTTGTACAAAGCAGCGCAGACAAAAATTCGTGAGAAATATGGAGCATGCAAGGACAAAGCTCAAGGTTACCTGTTTATTAGAATCCGGCGGAGGGTGCACGCGGCAATCTCGAACTTCTCCGGAAAGAAATCGCTCTCGCGTACGTTACCTCGTCAGTGCCAGGTTCCGTATTCATATATGACTGGTTTTGAGAGCGCATATGCAGCGCTTTGTGAGGAAAAGTAAGAAAACAAGGCGAAAAGTGATCGCGATATATTTGTACCCGAAATCTAGCTCCTTCTGCGCGGATGAAACTATACCCAGCTCGCATTTTATTTTCGTTTGGAACAAGCAGATGCCGGACGAAAGTTGGATTCCCTCTAGGCGGTTTTATATAAATTCTTTTTTTTCTTTCATATATGCTTCCGAGCCATTTCCTTCATTTCATTCAGTAATCTAGCTTAGAACGTGCCGCTCGGTGAACGTGAAATGCCAGAGCAGTCAGCGTGTGGTGTCTCGGCACGTCTGTTTGAAGGGTCCAACAAGGGCTAACTTTAGAACAGCGAAATGATTACGTCATTCCACGGAATAATATGTCAGTGTGCCTACACAACATGCAAAAAGAGATATGAGTATTTGCGCGTGTTTCAGGTGGTCGATTTAAAGTCGTCCGTCCTGAGATCCCACTCTCGCTTCTATCCCGTCAAGTACACATCCAATATGCTCCAGCTTTCAGAAGCTCGGCGAATTCCACGTCACATGTGCTGACGACGAACCATACCACCAGATTCTATCCCGAGTACCGAGTCGCTCCTCCCATTTTACCTCTCTAAACTTTCATAATCTTTCTTGGGACGGATATTGAGGACAAAGAGAAAATTCCGGACAGATACTCAAACTTCCTTCTTTCTTTTTTTTTTTTTTTGTTTTTTTAACGGCAAGTGCAAGATGAGGACGTTCCCGTCTCCCGGCCGGATCATCAGCGAGTTCCGTGGACGTGCCAGAAGCCTGATCCCCCAGCTTCTCCCGGCCCAGCGCTCTCAATAACTGTTGAGAAGCGCCGACAGCGAAAATGGCTAGAGTTTGTGGGGCGAGGAATTCGCTGACGTCGATATAGGCACGCTAGAATTATTATACTTCCTGTACAACGCGCACGAAGGCGAACTCAAACCGAGCGCTCGCACTCAAAAATCGCCGAGTGCGTTATAGATTACGCACGTTATTGGCTCAGAGTGTGCAAGTTAGCTCGCTTCATATAAGTGCTCCACGAACGACGAGTGTGAAGTAATGGAAATAGTTACGTTAGTGTACGTTGGACAGAAAAAAAAAGTCCAGCCTTTCCTTGGTGTGCCTCTTCCACGATGTGCCTTCTCACCAAACTATGCGAGTTCATCAATTTAATACGAAAACATTAGCAGTATCTTAAAGGAAAAAATATGTCCACGGCGTCTGTGAAGCCTCCGTCACCTATACTTCCTATCATGGGGTTCGAACCCGGTTCTCGGGTTGAGTAGTCGAGCGTGTTAACTACTGAGACATCGCGGCTGGTGCTGCCGCTCGTTATCACCAGAGTTAAGCAGAGTTAAATCTCTAGAGTTAAACGCGCGGCGGCTCCCACATGGCCCTACAATAGAGTAAAACCGGTACCACGAGCGGAGTTAAACCCGTGGCCTCTGCGATCAAGCGAGCCCTTGTACCGGAGCTGATCGAGGAGGCCCCAGTTAAACATCTGCCATTTGACTCGGCGGCTCGTATATATGGCGCAACATGTGCATCTGAAAATGCACCGCACAAACCCCATGGTCCCAGCAAGTTTGTGCAACCCAGGTTTCGTAAGATATTAGAATCCTAGCCAAAATTGCTTCCATTTTTTTTCCCCTCTTATAGTGAAGAGATTGGAGAGAGGAAAGACTCGGATATAACTAAACGCGCGGATATAACCAAAAATTTTTATGTAACGAACGACCTTAATTAGCTTCACATTACTGCGGAAGCACATTCGAAAACTGGTGTGTTTTTCCATTCCATCCGCATCCTTCAAATTGATCGCCTTCAATTTCGTGTTTGTTATATTTATGAAAACGAATTCTCCGCACGTCGATTTGTGTAAGGAAGCTTCGCACGACTGGAGAAAGCGCACAGCGAAACAACTAAAATGTCCGCGCACTAAAGATATAGGCAATGTTCAATCCACAATGAACGCTTTGAACACCGTGTAGTTTTCCCACCTTATTCCTACACTCGTATCTCTAACTTTGGCGGATCTCGCAAGACGTCAGAGCGTGCTCTACACGTAAACTTACGCCAAAGGAGGGGGGGGGGGGGGGGGAATGAAAAAAAAAAACCAAAAACAGCAACAATGAATCAAAACGATGCTCCGCATCAGCCCGAGGAAGACAGAAGCCTGAACGCTACTACGTGCATCCGCGGAGGAGGTTGCCGCGGGAAAGTCAACACAGAAGAGAAAGCACGAAAGAATGAACGAATGAAGGACTTCAGCCAAGAAAACCATTTCACGGCAGCTTTTCCCCATCCAGGATGCTCTCGTTCACCAACGCCAGCGACGTCGCATTATCCATCTTCGTCAGCATTATCCGTCTCGCCTCGTTTTGAGGGAGAAAAGTTTAAAAGGGGAGGCAACGCTAGTTGGTCGGGGTAAAAAAAAGGAAGAAAAGGAAACCAGGAACGTCTTCACACGATTTGGTGCGCGTGAATTTACTTGTTTATCCGCTTACGCCTCGTTTCAGCCTTGGTGTCTGTAACTCGCATTGCATTAGAGGCCCACGGAAGCAGCGCGAAAAACTTTAAACTTCTTCTTCTCTCTAGAGAGCGCCAACGGGAAGAAAAGTTGCATGCCGGATGCTCGAAGCTCACACTGTCAGAAGGAGAAGTGAGTGAGTGGGAGAAAGAGAGAGAGAAATGTTAAAGTTTGTGCCCGCATGCACCATTGGATAGAATAATAAGTACCGAGCTTATGTACGTCATCTGCTCCTACATATCGCTTTACATCACAAAAAGAGGAAGCACACAGCTCTCGCAGGGAGAAAACGAATGCTCACGGGGTGTCCGCGATTGTTCTCCACTGAAGACTTTGGAAGCTGAAAGCATCCTGCACTTTCACGAAGCCCCAATGCCGCGGGCCTGCGATCAGTGTCCTGTTTGTTGGTTGAACTGGGTTAGCAACCAGAATACAACGTCACCAAAAAGTCTGATACGCTTAATGCAAGCAAGGGGCGACAAAAACAGTGATCTGCCGTCGGAATGAATGGGCAAGTTCAATATATTTTTCACAAACTAATAAACACTTCAGAGCAAATCACGAACTATAAGACCGTGTTGTTGTTCAGCTGGTACGTTCGGGCTATCAATAAACGTTTCCCACCCTCTTGTATGCCCAAAGCCGCTTTTCCTGCTCAGGAGCCTCTTTAGTAAGCAGAGTTAAAAAAAAAAAAACAATTACAGGACTGCTCTTAGCTCCGCTTAAGAGCTTTATCGCGAAAGCCTGTCGCCTCCTTCTCTTCTACATCTTCTATCTACCTCTTCTGTCTACCTCGTCTCTCCTACCACTGTCTTTTTTGTTTGTGTATTTGTTACAATTTCATTCATTTCTTTTCTTTAGTTTCATCATCGGCGACATCAGAATCTCAGGACTCTTCTCCTCGGCATGAGAGAATGAAGGCCTAACTGCCCGAAAGGGAAAATTATGTCGACGTCTGAACCTATTTTGATGTCCTAACCGGGGAAATTAATTCGGTCCCCCTGTAGCTGTCAATAAAATAACGTCATGATGGCGTCAATAGAAAAATAAAATTCCTGTCACCACCGGCATTCGAACCTCCATTCCTTAGATCCCCAGCCGAGCGCTTTAAACAAATGCGCCACGCTTTTTTTTCTTTATTGAAACAAATGCGCCACGCTTGGGATCGTGCAACGCACATCACAATTCTAGTCTCACCGAGGATGATAGCAGCGATGACAATGACGCTGGAATTTGAGGTAATGACAATGATGACAGTATCAATGATAATGACGGTGCCCTTAGTTGATAATGATATTGAGAGCAAACGTGATACACCGTGTGGACCAGTAACGCTTAGGCTTTCGCATTTTTGCGATTCCACAGTGCTCTCGAATTTTTCTTGACTTCACAACCTATCGCGACGTCTCACGGACACATCTCGTAAACGCGAGATTTTCACCATGAGCCTAGAAAGGCTTTCGCCTTATAAACGGCATACATGTAGAGTTACGGAGCGTCCCCAAAATAAATAATTGTTATCCATTTCTGCCAGTTCGCGCTTTCCACTCAGTCATCAACAAAAAAATTCACATGCGTGTGGCCAGCAAAGCCAAAGTCAAAAGCACGCTACATCTATAATCAGCAGCAATTAGACTTCGCTAGCATTATCTGTCAAAGCATAGCTCTATTCTTCACATATTGCGAAAGTAAAGCTAATCTGCCTTAAGTACACGTCAAAGCCGTCCCCATGTCGGGTTTATGTGCGGTGTCATGCCAGCCAATCCGAATCAGCTCGTCCAACAACATCTCAGTTGGCCCTCAGAGAGAAAAAAAACGAAAATTTTCGAGAAACAGGCAGCTTGCAGGTAGGCCCACCGCGTATTGATGTTTCCACCATTTGTGGCTGAATTCATATAGTTTCTTTTTCGACTCTTGGCTACCCCTGTTCATTCAATAACATTTCTTCGTTGCAACGAACCACACACAGATATCACTGCACGCGCAGACATGCGACAAGTCTCGCTGAACCAAAACCGCTGTTGACCTGAAATAAAAGAGCGCTCCGCAAGAGTACCGAGTAAGAGGGAAGACGTAGGAAGAGCTTTGAAGGCACGTGGCTGCCGAAGCAGCTTAGGAGCCGGGAACGACGCCTGATCCGCGACCTGTTTACACGACACACGATGCAGGAGGGCCGGGACTCACCGCTGAGCCCGGCTTTCAGGCGGCCCCGTCTTCTCGGCGCCGGGCCCAAAGTTGCCGAGTTCTGTATAAGCCGACCAGGGGCGCAATCCTTCTCGGTGCCTCGCCACGAGTGAAGGCATCAGCGGGAGCTGACGTTTAAGCTCGGACCCAGCACTGAATGTGCTGTTGTTGCTGATACTTGTTTGTTTACTAAAGTTTCTTTTCTCTTTTTTTTTTTTTTTTTTTTTTCACGGCTGTTTTCCGCGTACTGACAGCTTCACTAGTGGCCTCTCTCGCAAGATTTATTTTTCAAGAAATGCTGAAAATGATTCCTCAGGAAGAGTTGAAAAATGAGACGCACATTGCTTGGCAAAGAAGCGCGCACAAACGAGAGAGCTCATTCAACGCACGATGCCAAGTGTTATATTAGCGCCTTCGGGTCTTCCCTTTATATTTGCAGCGTGAGATTGGGATAGTAAAAGAAAAAACAGAAAGGTATGAAGCACATCTCGACGTATACGTTCTCTGTGATGCAATGAAGTGAACACGTGTGTGTTTCTGACATTTGTTTTGTGCCTATGGAATTGCTTTGTGGGACACTTCGCGGAGAACAGACGTCACCACTTTCATTTTGCCTGCGACTCATGTATTAGTTTCTGGAGTTCTCAAAATAAAAACAAAAGTGAAACAGCATGAAAAAGCTTCATGAGGTTGTTTGAACTTAGGAAACGTAGCCAGGTCTGAGTATTTTGCATTTGCAGCGGAGGGCAACTTATAAGAAGTGTGTACCTCCACAGAAGTAACTTCCATTTTTCAATTATAAATTAGAAAGCATGCCTTTATTATGTGATTGCGTCCATGATTATGTGCTATAAATGCTACAAACAACACCAGCGTCTGAGCCACCAATAACTGTGGAGTCCGAAGGTTCGTACGTATAGCTCGTCGGAAGTTCAGGGGAATCCCCCAAGATCGAGAAACTGATAAAGCGGCCGTCAGGAGTGAACACATATTCTATGCTGAGGCAGGCAAAAGCAAAGAAAAAAAAGAGCCTCTGCCCCTAAGTATAACGGGACATGCTTGGCAGGAGAATCATGTGATCATGGATAAGATTGGATTAGATCTGATTGGACAAAATATCGCAAAAGCTAGTGGCCGAGAACGGCGGCAGAAAACCGACAGAAAGTTCGACTTCGTTTAGGTTGCAATAAAGATGACCGTTTTTCCAGACTCGACGCTGTACTGCTGCTCCACTGTCCGATTCAACCTCTAGTCCGATTGTTTTCATTGGCAATCAAATTCAAGCTCAAACTTATTTCTGTCAATAACAAAGGATGATCACAAGAATGTAAAAAAGAAAACCTCATTTCGCTTGCTTTCGAGGCCTATATTACAAGGTACGGGCAAAATCATTGAGCAAAAGAAAAATAACAATAATAAAACAGAAAGGCACACAGAATGCGAACATCATGAAAGCACCCACAAGGCACGCACGTGCCTCTCCAATAATGTTGTTGCAACAAATAAAAACGCATGAAAGCACGGAAAACAGTAAAGCTAGAGAAAAAAAATACCCAAATTTGTTCCTGCGGGCAAAAACTGTCCGAAAGCGGTTGAAATAAGCTGACGTCTTGAGGATTTCGGAATGCAAACATTTTAATTTTAAACAGCAACGTCAAAACGCGTGAGAAAGTTCGCGTTCCCGTGCGTTTTATCTTATCGAGTCCAAGAATATGTACAAATTACTGGAGAACATCCCGCCAAAAAAAGGCACTGGATTCTATCCTGGCATATATGCCTTACACAAACAAATATTACGATGAAATTTTAAATTCCCTACACACATTGCCACCAGACCACATGATAGCATTGATCAAAAGATAGTCGGACTATTGCACATGGTAGAAATGTCAGAGTAAAAAGTAGGTTTAAAATTATTTTTTAGCTTTTCGCTTTCGTCCGCCTTCACATGACCATGTAGCAGGCTTGAGTGTCTGATTTACTTACTTGTGCTTGAGTAGGTGCAGCCTTCTTACCGCAAACATTTACTGCAGAATTTGCATCTTCACGATGCGTAACTACAGCAGAATTCCGAGACAAAAACAGCAATGCAGGAGTGTCTCTGTACAGAACAAAACGAAAGAAGGCCTAGTTTGTCATTTCAGCATCGGGTCGTCAACGCATAGACGAGTATAGACCCTATATACCTGCATAGGAGAAACTCGTTCGAAGTAGTTTAGGAACACGAACCACCTCCTGAATACCATTATGCCGAATCGCGGTGTTTACCTTTTGGCAGCGCAAAAATGGACCTGTCGCGTGTCACAGCAACATTATGCACAACGGGGCGATCATTTCATATATGCGAGCTTGATATGATCTACGGATGGCCCCGTTTCACCGCTCGGGCATTTTTTGCCTCCCCGCTTTGGTCGTTGCGAGACGCGTTTCGGCGCCGAAGGATGCAATCCAAAAAGACGTGGTTTGTTTATAAACGAGGCGAAGCGCACTCCGAATAAGTGGTCTCGAAATCGCCGCTGCACTCACACACGCGCCAAATGCATCCTGCGCGTGCCAGTCGAATTCTCAAACGCGATGGCAGATTGAGAGCCTGAAGCGAAGTGTGCCGCGAAGAAAGGCAATCAGAATCCCCTGTACGCACCAACAAGATACCCTCCCAGCATCAACTCCACATATACGTTCCATAAAATAAGAAACGAAAGTGTGTGGGTGATATACCAATTTTTGCAGGCGGCATCGAAATTTATACTTCGCCACTTTCACGTTAAAACTTGCTTCAACTCTGGGTCCTTTGAAATATTTGATCTCCTTTTGTTTTTGTTCCTCCACCCCAAACTTCAACACTCCCCTGGTTAAAGGTTTAGGTCGTTCTACTGGCTGAACTCCTTCTCTTTGTGAGTAATGTTTCAGCAGTATATTTCGCTACCAGTTGCCGGTTGCTGTCTCCGGCATACAGTACGGTGAACGTCCGGCATGCGTCGATGAACATCAGGGAAAACTATTAGCATTTCAACGCGGTACGCTGAGCCTTATACGTGGTTAAGCGCGAGGCTCCTCGCATATCGGATCGCGCGGTTGGCGGGTTCATTGTTATTTCATGACATCGCTACTGTCCTAGACGTTTGCTTGAATCGAGCGGATCCTGGGACTTGCTTTTGGACTCATTTCATCGTACCAGAGACCCGCCACATCATCAGTTTCAAACACGTTGAGACAGCTCGAATTGATGCTGCTGCCCTTCGACGAACGATAGCAAAGTTTACGTACTTATAAATTAATGTTATACCTCAAAGGAAGGTTCGCAAAGCGGTGATTATATTTACCTCTTCCCCCGAATACACCGCCACAACTCTACCATCCTACAAAGATCAAGCTTCTATACGACTCTGTCGTGTTTTTTTTTTTTTTTTTTTTTTTAACAAATACTACAGTCCGCGAAATGTCAGCCAATGAGGAAGCTCAGTGAAGGCGCTTTTTAGGTCCATGGTGACTCCTGTCGGAGTAGCGCCACTGCCCGCAGTGTTTTAGAACAAGCAAACGAATCGCAAGCCAAGTTCGGGAAAATCGTTCAATTAGCTTCGTCAAAGGCACTCTCAGAAATGCATTGACGCATATACAACGGCACACATAACTCACATGAGACGTCTCCAACACACATGAAAGCACTGCCGCCCCGCACGTAAGCATATGACTAGATGTAGCGATCTAAGACGCGCTCTTTGATTCGCTTCTGACAGCGGATCCACGCTTCGTTCCCGCCAAGTCAAAATGAATGGTTGCCCGTCAGCCACACAGAGAGGGTGAGGAGGGAGGCCCACATATAAGCCCTTGCGCGACTCGCGTAAGCGACACGTGCGCGCGACCGCATGTTTCGAGTCACCCGCTTGGAACGGTTGCTCCTAAAACAGGGCTGATGAGAGTAGGGCGCCACATCTGCGAACCTTCCCCGCCTCGCCAGAATTGATCCACACGCTTACCGGTTCGACGATTAAAAACACACGGCGTGTTTGTTTCTGCAGCCGGTGCATGTGTCCTTACTCCGCTGGTGCCATCGTGAAAATCGCCGGCTCGTGACCGGCGACCGAAGAAATATGTGTCAAGGTGACAAGGCCCTCCCACGAACAGGAAACTCAGATAGCCCGCGTATGCAGCTAGACAAATTTGTTAGCGTAATACTGAAAAACCAAAAGTTCTACGGGGCAATAACCTCATAAAATCTCATTTAATCGCATAGTCTCGTACGGTGCACATCATTATCATAAAATATCGTACATAATTTATGATAATGTACAAGAAACTATCAGAACTTGCAGTTATATGCGACTTGTACGTGATTTCTTATGTGAATTGAGTGAGATTGTGTGAGAAAATGTGAGGTTATTCCTCCACACAATTTTTTCAGTAGGGAATTAAGCATTCAGCCAGCAGCGCAGGCACAAAGATCGAGGCGAATCAGATGAAAGTATTATCATAAAGGTGGCCACTTTGCACCTTCTAAGATAAAATGGTGTATAGGGCATGCAGCTTATCTTGACAAGAACGCACAACCAAAAATCACAGGATTGCACCTTTAGTTCCGCTTAAGAGCTTAATGTTGAAAGCCTTTCCTCCTCCTTTTCTTGTACCTCTTCCCTTGTTACTCTATATTGCGTGTTTGTGTACTTTATATAATTTATTGTCTTTCTTTATCTTCCTTGGTATCATTGTGGGCAACATTGGCATCCCAGGACTCCTCTTCTCAACATGCAAGACTGAACAACTTACACGTGCACCTATGGAGCTTTTATAGAGACTATATTTCGCATGCTAGCAAGGTGAAGTTGAAAATCCTCCAAGGCATAGGCTGCAGCAGTATGTGGATCGGGAGCTTCCGGACGTGCAAGCTGGGTTTCGCAAGGGCAGAGAAACTAGAGACCAGATTGCCAACCTTCGCTGGATCATGGAAAAAGCAAGAGAGTTCCAGAAACCCATCTACATCTGCTTTATTGATTTTGCGAAAGCGTTTGACTGCGTAGATCACAGCAGATTCTGGCAAGCTCTCCAAATATGGGAGTTTCAATTCACCTCATCTGTCTCCTCAGGAACCTGTATAAAGGGCAAGAGGCCACAGTCAGAACTAGGCATGGTCTTACTGATTGGTTTCCGATTGAGAAAGGAGTGAGACAAGGCTGTATACTGTTGCCCTGCCTATTTAACCTATATGCTGAGTGCATTATGAGGAAGGTCGGTCTGGACGAGTCTTGAACTGGAGTGAAGATTGCTGGAAAACGTAACAACAACCTTAGATATGCGGATGATACCACTTTAATTGCAGAAAGTGAAGTGCAACTCAAGAGACTTCTGATGCGCGTAAAAGAAGAGAGTGAGAAGTTTAGGCTTAAACTGAACATTAAAAAGACAAAGATCATGGCGTCTTGCCTTATCAAGTCCTGGAGCATCAAGGGACAAGAAGTGGAAGCTGTGAGCGATTTTCTCTTCTTGGGCTCCAAGATTACCCCGGAAGGAAACTGCAGCCATGAAATTAAAAGACGCCTTCTTCTGGGCGAGATAGCCATGGCTAGCCTTGACAGCCTAGTAAAGAGCAGAGACATTAGACTGCCAACCAAGATCCGTATAACTAGTGCTATGGTATTTCCAGTTGTGACGTATGGATGCGAGAGTTGGACTGTGAAGAAGGCTGACCGCCGAAGAATTGACACGTTTGAATTGTGGTGCTGGCGGAGACTCTTGAGAGTTCCTTGGACTGCCAGAAGATCAAATTAGTCGATATTGTCGACCATAAACCCTGAGTGCTCAATGGAGGGTCAAATTCTAAAGTTAAAGCTCAGCTACTCTGGTCATCAGATGAGAAGAGAGGAGTCGCTGGAGAAAGATTTGATGTTGAGAAAGGTTGAGGGTCACCGGAGAAGAAGTAGGTAGCGAACGCAATGGTTAGATGGCATCCTCGGCGCTGCAGATGAAGTTATTAGATGGCATCCTCGGCGCTGCAGATGAAGTTATGTGATGTTCGGAAGATAGTGAGAGACCGGAAAGCGTGGCGTGATATGGTCCATAGGGTCA